>NC_055988.1:161308663-161609481 GCF_018446385.1 Zingiber officinale
ATCCGGGTGCAGACGCCTAGGGTTGTCTCACGAAGCAAATGCCAAAACATTTCGTGTTGGCCTCCGCCTTTTTGTTTTTTAAGCGTCGAAAGGTTGATTTTTTAGCGATCAATCTAAGGTTTAGCTGATAGATGTTTTCTGCAAGATCTGGAGGGATCCAGTGGCCATCCACCTTCGATTCTTTCTATTTGATGTTCCTGTTGCTTCATTCTCTTGTTCTCAGTTTTGCGTGGGTTACTTGTCTAAGTTTATCTCACAAAACAATGACAAAAAAGTACGTCCTTTGGCTTGGACTATAGCATTTACGTGGTCGAATTCTTGATTGATTCGCTGTCCTCCAAGATCTGGAAGCATTAGGATTCAATAATTCTATTCCAGGGGTATGCAGAACTAACATCGTGATCGATGCTTAAACTAATCTAGGGTTTGATTTATTTGATTAGATAAGATGTATGTAGCCTTGGTAGTAGAATAAAATAAATAAATTTAGCCTTTAGTATACCTGATATTGATGATATTTATTATACACTGATGTGGTTATTGAGCTGCCACTTTTGTTTGCTTAACCGTGCGTTACTGTCATATACAGTTACCATCCCATTCCTATGGTTTTTTCTAAAGCAAGTGGCACATGTGTATGGGATCCAGAAGGCAACAAGTACATTGATTTCTTATCAGCTTATTCTGCTGTTAATCAGGTGTGTTCTGCTTGTAGAATAGAATCATATACTGATCAAACCCTCGAGACTTGACAATGTGATCCCTCTCAGCTACTTTCTCTTCTTCTTTCAAATTAGAATAGGTTTTCTGATGACAACAGTTTCTTCCTTTTTTTTCATTCTATGATCAAGCTATTTTAGTTGTAATCCAGTTCTGATGCTGTTCAGCAGCTTCAGTGTTGTTGTTTACATCTTCTGATACTAAATTTGACTTCTCAAATTTTCTTTTGTAGGGGCATTGTCATCCAAAAGTTATGAAAGCTTTAATTGAACAAGCACAAAAGCTCACTCTTAGCTCTAGAGCTTTCTATAATGACAAGTTTCCTACTTTTGCTGAGCACGTTACTCAACTGTTTGGATATGATATGATGTTACCGATGAATACTGGGGCTGAAGGAGTGGAAACAGCATTGAAACTGGCAAGAAAATGGGGTTACAAGAAGAAAAAGATCCCTCAGGATAAGGTTAGGCTTTCAAAAGGAAATGACATTTATTAACAACAATATTTAGACTGTGATAATTTTTAACGGACGGAGATTTATTACTCATTAATGTTTTTCTGGTTGCATGTCATGCAATTGGAACTAAATATTTTTAGGATTGGTTAATTTGAATGCCAGTGAAACCATGTCATTGTTGATGCTCTTGAATGACTCAACTAATGGGTTAGATATGGACAACTTGTTTAAAATTCTGATTTCACTAGAGATGAGAAATCTTTTTTCTTCTACATGATGTAAATTCATATCAAATGTGGTTTATTTAAATAACTTTATATAGTCAATATAATGGTTCGTGCATGCAATCACCTTAGTTCTGGACAGTATTCTTCAAACTCTGTGTACCACGACGTATTTGCTACATGAGTTGTTTGTCATAAAATACAATCTGGACATTCTGAAAACTTAGAAGTATGGAGAACAAGAGATTTTTGTTTACTTCTCCAAAATCTAGAACTCAATGAACTGCTTATTCTGTTATGGCAATTTGTAAACCTTTCCAATCACAATGACTATTTGTTATGCTAATTTTTTATTACTAGTAGCAGCACTTATAAAATATGCTTGCTGATGATTTGACTATGAAGTTGGTATTTATTGTCTATACATGACATGTATCAAGTATTATGTCCTCAGTTATAAGATCAAAATGATTTGGTACAATATGTTGGAGATTTTCAGGCCACTCTGACTCAAGGACTTGTAACCTTTTATTCTATAATGTTACTTTTGATCTTTGAAGTTCTGGGATCTGGCAACTTATGCCCTTTTCGTTTAGTATGACCTTTTAGATATTCATCTTTATTTCACGGGTCACATTCTTTATATCTCTTTCTTTAGAGCTTTGGAATTCTTGAATTTGAGGACTTGTGCCTTTTTTCAGCACACCTCTTTGGATCTTTAGATTTCTCAGATTGTCTTTGCTTTACTTTAGGTCGGAGGCCTTATGCTCTCTTCTTTTAGGATGTGTTTTTAGATCCAAGGACTTATGCCCCCCTTTTTTTCTAGGACATCTCCTTGGGCCTTTGGCTTTACTCAAGTCTAAGGTCTTATGCTGTTTTCTTATCGACATTTGGATTTCTTGGATTCAAAGACCTATACCCTTTTATTTTAGTACAACACTTTGGACTTTTTGCAATCAGGATGAGCTGAATATATCACTGATACTCCTCATCTAGAATTTCTCTTTCTCAATTTGCATGGGGTGAACTCTCTTTGATGTTGCCAAGGTGAGTATAGCCCCGACGGTACTCATCCCAAACTCTCTTCTCTTTGTCAATTCACATGAGTTGAACTTGCTTTGATATTAACTCGGTTCTAAGTAAATAAGAAAACACTTCATCTACTCCAGCCTTAGCTGTTTTGGGCACCCAACACTACCCTATTATTGAGTCAAACATTTACTCTTTTGATCATATAGAAACTTTAGGAAATAATTTGTCGGAGACAATTCCTATTTGGGTGTCCTATAATTTACCTACGTTCCAATAGCATAGGCATAAATCAAGAATTAGAATACAATAATCTCTAGGTATAACTAGGTTACAATATATAATACTGGAAAATTAATCTCAATCAATAGCCATTACAAGCTCATATCCTCCATAAATAATATTTTTTTTGTTGTTGATAATCTAGCTGGGAACATGCTTTGCAAGAAAACATTATGAGCTTGCTCCAATTAACCACTAGTTTGCTTCCGTCTTTGAGTTTAAATTCAACAGGATTGAATCCTAGTTTAAATTCAACAGGATTGAATCCTAGCGTATGGAGAAGCTCAGGCAACATATCCTTCCTTCAATTTCATGATTTATGTATCCATGCCCTTTTTGCTTCAGCAATGACAGGAATGGGGAGGTCACTTGTTGCAGAGAATATCTTCATTTTGTCAATGCTTAAAGATGCGTTGACAAAATTTCTACATATTCACTACATTCCCGCACTTAGACAATTTTCATTCGATCTCTTTTTTCTCAAAATATTTGTTGTTTGTGGTGATATGTGGGAAAATAGAAAAAAATGTCAGTTTTAGCCATTTTAGAGAAATGGAAGTTCCATCCAACTATTTCTTGAGTTGAATTTGGATTTCTATTATCATATTTGTAACTGTTTCCCATGGGTCGAATAACACTATTGTAGTGATTTTGCAGGCTCTCATTGTATCTTGTTGTGGTTGTTTCCATGGTCGGACCGTGGGGGTAATATCTATGAGTTGCGACAATGATGCTACTCGTGATTTTGGTCCCTTGGTTCCAGGGCATCTCAAAGTTAAATTTGGTAATGTTGATGCACTAGAAAAAATCTTCAAAGGTCAGTAATCAACAAGAAATTTCACGAGAATCAAATTCTGATGTTTCATTTCAGATATTTTAATATGATAAAGGAATCAAATTTCAGATCACGGGGAGCAAATTTGTGGTTTTCTGTTTGAGCCTATTCAAGGGGAAGCAGGAGTATGTATGCTTGAGGCCCTGCCACTTCTTTGTTTGGTTAAAAAAAAAATTCAAATTCATATTTTGTGAAAAAATTGTCAATAATATATTTTGGTTTATCGTTTTAGGAAGATCCAAATTCATGTGGCGTCAACTTCTTTAAACATTCTTTGGTTCTCAAACTGTTTTCATTTGTTCTTTGCTAAGTTTACTGCATGCCCGTAATTAATCTTAATATGATTTTTAGACAAACTGTAGCACGTTCCTAACGCTTATAAGTTGTGGTAAGTTGTGGAAGAATGTTATATTAAACTATTAATGTCATGTACAAGTAGCTTTATACTGGAGTTTCTGAAGCAGCTGCATATTTCCTCCTTATATAAAGGTCTCATTGTGAAACTATCATTAAATTGTGGAATGATGGTCAAAAACATTGAAAAGAAGCTTTTTTTGTTTGTTATTTTTTTTTTCACGGTAACAGTGGACATGTAAATCATCCACCAATGCTAATAGGTGAACTTGTATGACTTGTTGTTGTTGCTGCATTCAGGTCATATATCCGCACCTCATCTCTACTGTGATCTGAAATATATCCGCACCTTCTCTTTCTTCATTCTTTGTTGGCTTTTGTGCTTCTTCCAGGTCATAATACCACCAGATGGTTATTTAAGATCTGTCAGAGATCTATGTTCTAGATACAATATTCTGATGATTGCTGATGAAATACAAACTGGTATAGCTCGCACTGGGAGAATGCTAGCATGCGACTGGGAAATGATACGACCTGATGTTGTGGTAAGCCTTTATAGATAACTTTAACGTTGATGTACATGTTACTTGTCTGCAATGGGTCATTTAGAATGTCCTTGATGCTTCAAGGTGTGCTTTATTATCTTCTTTGCTCTATCTTTTGTTCCTTTCGTGTCTTGAGGGCGCTTAAGGAATGCTTAACATTATTACTTGTACTACAATTTTGTGACAACTTTTGATCCAAGCTCTTGTGTGTATCAGATACTAGGAAAAGCCTTAGGAGCTGGTGTTATACCAGTAAGTGTAGTTCTTGCTGACAAGGAAATCATGTTGTGCATCCAGCCTGGAGAGCATGGAAGGTTTGCACTCGGTTTTCATGTTTATCTTTCCTAAGAATTGTCGGATTGAGTTAATTTAAACCAACATTGGAATTCAGAAAATCCAGGATTTAATTAAGAATAAACAATTTGTTGATGTATTTGGTGTCAGAGAATGGAGATGGTGAAGTCACAAACGATATACATTACACATTATCCATACCAAAAAAATATGATATGCTTCATGATTTAGGAACATTTTGTTAAATGTTCTCAGATTGAATTTTGTATCTTAAATAACTTTCAAAGATTTCAATTCCTCCCGAATATTATCATTTACCAAGTCAAAGAATGAGAACTACAATCCCTTTTAACTATAAAATTCAATGAATCAAATGCCATATTAGTCAAGTGCTTTATTCATCATAATGGTATCTTCACTTTGCACTTATGATGCATGGTTATTGGCAGTACTTTTGGAGGAAACCCGTTGGCAAGTGCTGTAGCAGTTGCTGCATTGGATGTTATCAAGGAGGAAGAACTCGTCAAGAGGTATTATCTGTGGTTGCTTGGCTTCTCATGCTGTGACAAATTTTAGTTTTATCCACTGTTATTTCTGTCCTTATTTTTCTCAAGCATGTGTACCCATTTACGCAGATTAAAGAAGAGAACTATGGTTTAATGTATTATAAGTATAGCTCATATAAATACATGAATTGGTTATTTAATAACACTTCTAGCTTTTGGATAAGAGGGTAAGCAATCAACTTTAGTAGTTTCTTGCTAATGATCCAAATTTATGGTTGTTTATATGTTGATAAATCAAAGTAGTGATAACATATGCACTAGATTGGAGTTTCAGGCCCTAGCTGAGGTTTGTCTAGGTCAGAACAGATATAGCTGAATTTATCAAACAAAAAAAAAAAAAAAAAGAAGATGACACTACTGTTGTTTTTTTTTTTGTGCAGGGCTGAACAGTTGGGGCAGGTGCTCAGGGATCAACTAGGAAAAGTTCAATTACAATTCCCACAGATAATAAAAGAAGTTCGGGGAAAAGGATTGCTTAATGCCATAGATCTTAACCACAAAGCCCTCTCTCCTGTTTCGGCCTATGATATATGTATGAAATTGAAGGAGAGAGGGATTCTTGCAAAGCCAACACATGATACCATTATTCGGTTAGCTCCTCCTCTCACCATAAGGTAAGACTTTGATGTCAGCTTCTCTCTCTGTTTACACACGCGTACACATATATTCTGGAGTTGCAAAAGAATTTTTGTAGCTTTAGTTACCACATACCATGTTCAGAAGATATTTTATTCGGATACATGAAGCGTAGATCAGTAGATGACAGACATGTTTATGCAGCTTGCTCAGTAAGGAGATGAGAGAGATAAATTTTTAGTGCAATACTCAATGACCATAATATACAAGGTGACACTTCCAAGTCTCTCAATCATAACAATGATAAGATTCACTTAGGTACTACTATGGATATGTTCTTACATGGAGCTCGATAAATAATCTGGGCTGCCCCAAAGAGTTGGGGATTCACTGTTTTTTCTTGTTTTAGAAAACAATAGCAGTTAAGTAGTAGCATTTATGACCCGAGAGGTTCAGGGTAGTTGCACAGCGGTAATGCAGGTCAGACCTCTATTATTTATGAGAAAGCTTTGTTTTCCTGAGTAATATTTCCCTGTTTGTCCTTTTAAAGTTCATTGCGACTTCATTGTCAGTAATCTGTAATTGAATTCTAGCCGAAGCGATTGTAAGCTTTTGTTTCAAACTGTAGTTTGCATTTTTTGCATGTGTTCTTGTTGTGTCATCTTTACCTAAAATCGGTTCCTCTTGTGCCGTTTCTGAAACTTGTTCTTCTTGTCGGGTCATCTTTACCTAAAATTTGTTCCTCTTGTGCCATTTATGAAACTTCAATGGTTGGTGGATGGTTACGAACTGCATTGTTATATGTCGATCACTGACAGATGAATTTATATGCCTATTCAGCTTGGAGGAGATCAGCGAAGCATCAAAAGCTATCAGTGATGTGTTGGAGATTGACTTGCCCAAGATGCAGAAGCAGAAGCAAAATGCTGAGACTCCAACACCTACGCAAGCATGTGATCGATGCGGGAAGCAATTGCACGATTCAACAGACTGATTCCTTTGCTCTAGGTTCTTTCCCTCTTGCTACACATGCTCATGCCTACCACTGCTCAAACCAAGGAACTACAAAGTTGAGATGATTTCAGTCTGTCCCAATAAACTATAAACTGTCGTGATTTAATAAACCAAACTTGAATAAGAGATTTTGACTTTGCTAGTGATATGTTCTCAACCTACTTCATTGGATTATGGGTTTTGACTTTTTCGTAAGTATGACTTTAGCCATATTACTGCTGTAGTAGTTTAATGAAGGGAAACATATGTTGTGAAGTTTGTGGATCGTATGAATAAGTTGCACCATGAACGAGTATTAGGCAACAAGGATGCTTTAGGGAAAAAGAATTATTTGTTACATTTATGAGGAATTTTTAAAGTTAGTTTTAATAAGTACATCAAATATTTTAGCTTTTTCAACACTTTACCACTACAACTAGACTCTTTTAATGGAGATGTGAAGCAGGGAAGAAATTCCGAGTGAGACTTTCAAATAAGAGGTTTGTAAAAAAAAAGGAAGATAATTTGTAAATAAAAAGGAATCATTTTTAGATTTAAATAGAAAAAATTTATTTATGTAAATCAAAATTAACATTAACATGAACATCAACTATCTTCTTGCAAAGTCCTAACTCTTATTTAAATAATCTAAAAAATAAGAAAAAAATCGTAATAGAAAAAATTAGCAGAAAAAACAAATAAAAGAACTCATTTAAAAAAAAAATCTAAACTAACTTTAAAAAGAAAATTAATTTTCAAAAAAAAAAGATAAAAAATTATATTAACTTTTAGAAAAAAAAAAACTAATTCTAAAAATTTGAAATAAATAAAGGAAAAGTTAAAAGACAAAATCTAAAGTTTTGACGACCTAATTAGTCGATTCCGTCTCCTCTGAACTCTGAATAAAGTGTAACTATGTAAAGAGGCCATGAATTAATCATCTTCCTTGTAAGTAGCCTCGATCGTCCTTCTTCAAGATCCAAAAGGGAAGTTGGCCGCAGAGGAAGAAATCTTCGAGTGCGACGTTTGAATTAGAGGTTTGCAGAGAAAGACATAGGAAGATAATTCGTAAAAGTAGGAGCTACCTCCACATTTAAACGAAAATAAACTTTATTCCAATCAAAACCAAAATCAATATTAACCACCTTATTTTTACAAGAGTAATCTAAACTAACTTTAAAAAAAATTAATACTAAAAAAAAGAAAGAGATAAAATCTATATTAATTTGTATAAAAGAAAACTAATTTTAAAAATTTGAAACAAATAAAGGAAAAGTCAAAAGATCAAATCTAGAGTTTTGATGACCTAGTTAGCCGATTCTATCTCATTCGGACTCCGAATAGAGTGCAACCACGTCAGGAGGCCATGAACTCATTATCTTCCTTATAAGTAGCCTCAATCATCCTTCTTCTAGATTCAAAAGGGAGGTTGGTAGCCTCATTTTCTTCGCGTAATAGCTTGAAAGGGAACATAGACGTGTTAGATGGTATGAGATGATTGTGTTCTTAGATACTCCTGCATCAGACGTCCTAGGTTGAAAAGAACTCGTCCTCAAGTTCAAATTAACGTCTTCAGCCTCCATAGTCTCCCTTTTCTTTACATTGTCTTTCGATACAGCATGAACTGCATCTTCAAATAAGATCAAAATCTTATTGTCATCACTATAAAGTACCTTGTCAACTTCATCATCAAATACTGGTTCACCAAGTGCCTCAATCTTGTCTTCATCGTAAATTGGATCACCAATTATTTTAATCTTGTCGTCCATATCTTTCTCAATAAAAGTTTTATCCAAATTGAAATAAAAGAACTTACAACTTTTAAGATTTCGAGCACTACGATCACAGTGTGAGACTTTCTCAACTGGAATTTGTCTATCACGACCTTGAACATGCACCTCACTATCTTCATGATCTTGAGCCACTAGACGCTAGGATAACTCCGTGACTTATCTTTATAGATCTTCCATGAGCTCATAGGATATGCTTCGATCCTGGTGCAAGACTTCCTCAGTCGGAACTTATCTTTCGCAATCATGACCTCGACTACGATGATCATCCATGGATCTAAGGCTCTAATACTAACTGTCACAGGGGAAGGAATCTTCGGATACGACGTTTGAATTAGAGGGTTGTAGAGAAAAATATAGGAAGATAATTTATAAACAAAGAGGAGACACCTCTAAGTTTAAACGAAAATAAATTTTATTCAAATCAAAACCAAAATCAATATCAACCATCTTATTTTTACAAGAGCCTTAACCCTTGTTTAAATAACCTAAAAAATAAAAAAAGTCACAACAGAAAAAGCAAAAATAAAAAGAACTACTCTTATAAAAAAGATAAAATCTAAACTAACTTTAAAACAAAATTAATCTTAAAAAAAAAGAAATCGATAAAATTTATATTAATTTTTAGAAAAAAATTAATTTTAAAAATTTGAAACAAATAAAAAAAAAGTAAAAACACCAAATCTAAAGTTTTGATGGCCTAGTTAGCCAATTCCATCTCGTCCGAACTCTGAATAGAATACAACCACATTAGGAGGCCACGAACTCTCTTGCTTGTAAGTTGCCTCATCATCCTTCTTCTAGATCCAAAAGAGAGTTTGGAAACTTCATTTTCTTCTCATAATAGCTTGAAGGGGAATATAGTCATGTTGGATGATATGAGATGATTATTTTCTTCTCATAATAGCTTGAAGGGGAATATAGTCATGTTGGATGATATGAGATGATTATATTCTTGGATGCTTCTATATCAAGATGTATGAAGTGATAAATCCAACTAGTTCTAGGGGTGATCGACTTAGATCCCACCGACCACTAGAATAAATTAGTAAAGGCTCGTGATGAATGGTCCAGAAGCTCCGCATTTGTTTTTTTTGTTTTTTCATTCATGGAAATGTACGAATGCAATGTATAGATGTTGACTCTTAGTGGAGGTATATAGGAAAAATAATTATTGATTTTTTTTTTATGAATCTTTAAAGTTTTAAGAAATATGTTATGATTTTTTTTTTTTTAAGTAAGGACATAAACTACTCTAAATTTTATAATCGCCTAACCACTAATTACTCTTGAGGGCGAAAAGTAAAAGGATTGATTATATAGAAATTACGTTGTTGTCTAACTTGACGAAGTGAAGGTTGTCAAAGGGGAATGAAAGAGTGAGATGGAAAACGAACGGCTAGAATAGCTATTTTATGTTTTTCTTTCTTTCATTCCGTAACACAAGCAAATGAGGATTGGTAATCTATGGATAATTTTATTTCCCATTTTTTTTCTTTAATGAATCTTTGCCTTCAAGTGTCTTCTATTTCTCCACTATCTTCATGCAAGTAAACTGAGTAATCTCTTCTTTTCATCAACTTTTAATGTCTTATAATTAAAAAATTATATGAGCGTCAAAGAGTGACCTCCACCAATATTAATTTCTAGTGAAAGTTTGAGGCATTTCGAAGGATCGAATAGAGTCGATAGAGGAGGGTGAATATTGCTCGTTTTAAAATATTTTCTTTTCATGTTGATTCGTAAAATAAATATTAAAGCAACAACGGAAGTTAAACTAGAAAAGATAGACAAGTTCGGTTACTTGGTTCAGAATCTATGTCGACTCCTACTTCAAGACTCACGATCCTTGATCGCTCTGTTATGCAATTCACTAATAGTCTTCTTTTCAAAAATTTTGGAGAAGAAGTAACTCATACAAATGATGTATAGGATAGTAACAAGCTACTATCTTAAAAAAAGTAATGCAAGCTTTAAAGTATATCGACAAAGATGAAAAGTTGAAGCGCAAATTGTTAGAGAAGAGTCGTAGTAGCTTGCACACGTAAATGATGTGTAGTAGTAGCAGCAACAACACAGACAGAGAGAATGAGAATGTTACTTAGAAAAAGTTGATTGTGGCTCGGATCTTCAGATGCTCTTTTATATTTTCGGTCGACTAAAAATACATTCGGTCGATTGATCTCCCTATCGATCGACTGAACACGCATCCTTCCTTCTTCGATAAGATCCAATCTTTGCTCCATTAATTGCATTTAATGTTCGGTCGACTAATCACCCTTGATCTATCGACCAATCAATTTGATTTCCTTCTTCATTGAGAGTTGAATCTGCCATTGTGTATACCAAAATAGATTCGGTCTACCAATCCTTGGGTTTAGTTGATCAATCAACCTGACTTTCAAGTTTGCTTTACACCACTACAACAAAAACCCTCATAGACATCGGTTTTCCACCGGTATCTATTACATTTTCGACCGATGTCTATGAAGACGATGTAAAAAGTCTGCCATTTTAGACATCGGTTTAAAACCGGTGTAGTATCACTTAACGACACCGGTGTTCGAATCGGTTATTAACCGGTGTAGTATCACTTAACAACACCGTTTCATCAACGGTGTAAAACCGATGTAATATTATATGTTAATAACACCAGTTTTGGCAGCGATATACGACCGATGTAATATTAGTTAATAACACCGGTTTTGCAGCGGTGGAAAACAGATGTAATATCAGTATTTTTTAACAGTACAAATTTGATTTTCGAAATAGTAACAAAAAAAATACACAAATATTCACAAATTACACAAATATTCTTCATTCAACAGTATCTATAAAATACACAAATATTCACAAATTACATAAATATTCTTGGGTAATTTTGCATGCAGTCCCTATTGACAAATAAATCTTTGCATGCAGTCCCCACCCATTAAAATCATTGTTTTCACTCCCCAGTTAAGTATCTTTACCAAATTGCCCATGATATTTTTAGGTATAAAAAGTCTAAAAATCAGTATAAATCCTCTTAAATTGAGTATATTAACTTAGAATCTAGTATATTTTCTATCAAATTGAGTACGATTCTAAACCCTAAACCCTAAACCCTAAACCCTAAACCCTAAACCCTAACCCTAAACCCTAAACCCTAAACCCTAAACCCTAACCCTAAACCCTAAACCCTAAACCCTAAACCCTAAACCCTAAAAAATAAGAGGAACAATTTTGATAGAAAATATACTCGATTTTTAATATAAAGTACTGACTTTAAGAAGAATTATACTCATTTTTGGACTTTTTGTACTCAATTTTGAAATTTTTGTACTAAAAAAATCTGAGGGGCAATTTAGGTATCAATATTTGCATGAGGGAGTTGAAACAAGTAATACTTTGCATGCAGGGAGTGGAAACAAAGTTTTTTGGACATGGGGATTGCATGCAAAGTTAACATTATGATTGGGGATTTTTCTCTAATTTACCGTTATTACAACAGTATCCATAAAATACACAAACTAATAAATTAGTTACTTTGGTTTTGCAAAGTAACTAATATTCTTCTTACAACAGTATTCTTCTTACAACAGTCTTTACAACTAATAAATTAGTTGCTGCCTGAATTCTTGTAATTCTGTATCCTGTTCGACTAATCTTTCTTCTGCCATTTTCTTCTGAAGCAAGACATCATCCAATTGTTTCTATAAAGCCAGAGCTCGAGCTTCTGCTTTTTCCCATCCTAACAAGTAGATCATGCATGGTTTGTTCTTAAAACAACATAGTTTCTGTGTTGGGAAGAAAATGAAAGGAAAAAAAAAAATCTAACCTGAAATTGCTTCCTCAGCTACTTTTGCTTGCTTTGCCAAAAGATCATCTTTAGCATTGGACTCGCCGCGGACAGAAGATAGTTGTTCGTTCAAGTTTTCTACAGATTTCTCCAACTCCAGGGTCTTCCCTTTCTGAGAGAAATCATAGGCATTTACAAATTGATTCCTAACATAAGAAGAGACATATGCTCAGTCTAGAAGAGCTGAAAATTTGTTTGGTATTGATGAGTTGTTGCCTTCTTTATTTATAATCCAAAAAATTAACAATAAAAAACCAGTAATAAACAATCAAAATCAGTAATAGAAGATATCGATCTTTGAGTCCAAGAATTGTTTATACTGAAACATTAGTTGTGCAAAAATCAGTAATAAACCATCAAAAAGATGATTTGATTACTGCTAACCTCAATGTTCTTCCATGTGGACTTCCTATTCCATATCCACATTTTGCTCTCCATGATTCCCACAAATTGCTGAAACATAGAAAGAGTTTGAATTAAGAGGCCAGTGAAAAAAACGTCTTGTTTAAATTAAGAATGAAATTGAGAAATCCTTTGACTCTTCAACAGTAATATGTCAAATAACTTATACACCACTTGATGCACCAAATACCACAATTCACGTCACATCTAATTTATTGCGAAGTTCAACTCTTCAGATATTTACAAATATTAGCTCCAACACACGTTGAATTTTACATGTTGGTTTTGTAAATATTCTTCTTACAACAGTATTCTTCTTACAACAGTATCCATAATATTCATATATCTATCATTTCAACCTAATAAATTAGTTACTTTGGTTTTACTAAGTCTCCCAATTGTGTAGGAACCTCAGTAGCTTTTATCCCAAGTTCAGAGAAGAAGAATAATAATGAGGAAAATCAATTTCTGTATTTACAACACTATTTTGATGTTAAATGTTGTTAACATGTTTGTTTAACATTGTTGTCTCCTTGTTTAGGAGTATTCTTCATAGCCCGCATGAATTTTTAAACAAAAATCATGTCTAGTACTATTTTTCATTTTTCTTATTGATGGAATTGAACAAATCCATCGCTAAGAATTAATTTGTCTCTGGAGCACAAAAAATTATGAATTTTCATGACCTCAATCAAAGCATTAGTTTGCTTTTTGTTCTAGCATCTAAAGCAAAAGAAAGTATATAAAGGATAGAGGATAAGGAATAACCATGACAAGAAACCAGGAAAATATATAATAACAGTAGTCCTTTAAAGACAATGAAAATAAAGTAACTAACTTAAATCTGAAGGTGATGCATAAGTTCAAAAATCTTAATAAAATACTTTGAGTGATGCCATATTGATAACAGGTAGTCGAAGATTGTAAACCTCAAATTTCATTCCCATGCTCTGATGAATCATGGTATAGCAAGATTTTAAAATTTATGAACTACTAAACAAAAATATCATGAGGAAGAATCTATAGAAGTACCTGGACAACATGGGAAAATTCATTAAGAAGTACCTCAAGGCATTTCTAAAAAAACACATAAAGCTTATAAATTATCAGAACGTTTGTTCAAGTTTGCAGACACACTAGCCTCATTAAATTTGCAAATGCACAACACTTGTACATACAATGAGAAAGGAACTGCAAATTCTATGGGTACATGATTAGAGTGTTAGTCCTTCATCGACAATAATAGATAAAAGCTCATACACTGATAACCGAAGCTAACAAAATTAAAGATTTTAGTAAAAATTAGAAAAATTAACATATACACTGACCGGGAGAGTGAGGCCACCCAAGATGCCAGCAAGACTAGACAGGAAAGGAAGTGCTACTCCAATGAAGAACGAGATGAAGCCATAAAATACTCGGAAGCCAGATCAAACCCAAATCGAGCAGGGTCGATTTGTTTGGCTTGTATAACCTGCTTCAAAGCTGTCAAAAACAGGCATGGAGTATATCTGAAAACTGCTGAGGCAGTTAAACACAACCAAGAGGAATGTTGTTGCTAGAAGCCCTCTTGGGATATCATGGTTGTGATATATATAAAGGGCATTTAGTATTCCTCCTTGAGGCATCTGGAAAACATATAAAGGTGTAAGAGGCAAATCATAATTCAAAAAATCTTTTAACAAGATGCAATATTCATTATCGACTGGCATACTTACTAGGTTACCATAAGCCCAGAAGCCTCCAATGGCAATAGGGAATAAACACATTGCTATTAGAAGATAGGCGACCTTGGCTCCCCTCCACATTGGAACATGTGCAGGGTGTTTGAAAATTGATGTCATTGTTGCCTGGAAACCAAGATATAACAATTTCTATAAGGCAGTAAAGAGGGTAAAGAATCTGTACCTTTCAATCCCACCACACTTTTACTAAAAAAACTAGAAGCAATGTGACTGAAGCAACAAGAGCTCCATCTGTTCAAATGATTACTTGAGATCAGGAACTAAATACCTGGATTTCTAAAGCAAGATTGTGTCCCCTGAATGCAAATGCTATTATTCCAAAAGCATTCAAGATCAAAAAAGCAGCGAAACAAAAGGAAGATGAGGGCAGTGGCTGATAGGAGATGGAAGGGGGTCTTTCTTGGCTAACAGATAGTACCAGGAAAATGAACTCTAGAGGGTGGGTGGAAATTAAATTACAAAAACCTGGAGGCGGTGGAGAAGTCGAAGAGCTTGCCGCGGCTGGAGAAGATGATGAGGGAGAGTTCGATGTCGCAGAGAATAGAGAGCTCGTAGGCCTTCTTCAGCAGCCCGACCTTCCTCTTGGAGAAGGTCACCTGTGAGAAGCTCTAAGAATTGTGCCTCCAATTCTCTTTGAAGCGACCCCACTTCGTTCTCACATAGGTGTGTTGGGATGTATACTATAAGCATAGTTTTTGTACGAACATCTGTTTTGAAATATTTTGAAATGAGAATCACTTTGGTCAAATGATTGTATTTTATATTTATATATATGTCAATGAAGTTATCCATTTAATTTATATTGTAGATAACATAGTGTGTGGTGTCACATAGAAGATCATGTTATCGGTTCCTTATAAATTATAAATAGTAGCTCACAACCAAGATGGATAGGGACAAACCATTGGAACGGTTGTAGTGTAATTTGGTATTAGTCTGTCTTGACTATAAAATTACACTAGTACACTATGTGTGTATTGAGCAGGACCATATGAGGTTATTCGATTTATACTGACTACATAAAAGAATAGAACCTCTGTTATCATGGATGTGCACCCTCTTAATCCCTCTATAATAACAAGCACGTATAATTAGTATTTATTTCTTTAACTTATCAATGGGTGAGATTTATTTGTTAAATCAATAGGCCCGATGAGTTGGGAGATAGTACTGTTTATATGGTGTGTTGTTGATTATAAAAGGAATCTGTATCCTAATTATTTAGGCTGATGATGTCCCCTTGAGGAGCTCATAAAGATTATCATTTAAACCCTGTAGGTGGACTTAGTCCGACATGATAATAAAGTTGAGTGGTACTACTTTTGGAATCAGATGTTAATTAATTAGGTTGTTAGTAACTCAATTAATTAATGGACATATGATATCTTAAACACAGCGAGATTAACGCACTCATGATAAGAAGAAGCCCATATTGTAATAGGGGATTGGTGCAGTAGTTCAATAATAACCCTTTAGTGGTATGAGTTATTATTGATGGACTTGGATTGGGTGTTCGGGCCAAACACAGGAAGCCCAAGCCCATCAGGAGGCCTAAATCAATTCCTCCTCTAAGTCCCTGTTGTAGCCTCTATATAAAGCCTCGCATCCACCCATAGCTTAACTCGGTTTGGTTTAACTTAACTTGATTTGGTTTAACTTAACTTGGTTTGGTTTAACTTGGTTATAGAAAGAGAGATTTTTTTCTTAACAGAATTCTGTTAATTTTTCTTTTTTTGTAACCAATGACAAGCCTATAAAAAGGAGTAGGTGGTGGCCCATAAAACCTAATTTTCCTAATTCTCTTTTCCCTTGCTTGTGGTCGGCGGCACCTCTCTCTCCCTCTAGGGCCGACGCCCCTTTCCCCCTCCTCCTTGCTTAGGGTCGGCGCCCCTTTCCCCCTTCCTCTCCTAGCTAGGGCCGGTGCCCCTTCCTAGCAATCCATTTGTGGCCGATGGTAAGAATAATAGGAAGAAGAGGAAAGAAGAAGGAAAAAGATTAGAAGGTGCCCCATCCTAGAGCCTCCTTTTGTAGTCGGCAGTTTGGAAATCGAGAAGAGAAGGAGGGTGGTGTTGTCTTGGTAAATCGTCGCCCACACGACGTCCAAGAAGAGGAGAAGAATACGACAGAAGATCAAGAGGTCTTTAGCTACGAAGGAAAGGTATGACTAGTTCTTTAATTCCATTGCGTAATTAGTCGAGTTTTCTTTGCATCGATTTTGAATACCAACACAAGAGGCCAGCGATCTTGTACTTCGATCAAGGTGTGCTTTGATCCGTCAAGAACTTACTTGATTGATCAAACACATGTCTGATCGAACATGCGGGCTGCTAGGAATAGTTCTGTACTTGTATAATTTTTGTATAGGAAAATTTAAACAGAACGGAATTCCAGCGCCTTCAAGGTGATCCCTCAAGAGTTGCCATCTACTCTTCTTGATCATTAAAAGCCCATCGGCTTACCCTACTCTAGTCACTGTTTCATTGGGATATTTTCCACAGTGTGTCTAGTCAGTGCAGATTAGTTGTCCCTTTGAACTTAGTTCTTGGGATCTCTAGTCAACATAAGTTGGGTGTCCTCTACCCTGATCGCTGACAACGACATCGAGCCCATTCCTCGTGAGGAGCTTGCAACTAACTCTTGATTTAACTCTTTGGTTAGTGAATCCGCTAGGTTATCCTTTAACTTCACATAGTCAATAGTGATAACTCCCGTTGAGAATAGTTGTCTAATGGTATTATGTCTACGACGTATATGTCTAGACTTACCATTATACAAATGACTATGTGCCCGACCGATTGCTGATTGACTATCGTAATGTATGCAAATTGTCGGCACAGGTTTCAGCCATTTTGGAATATCTTCTAAGAATTGTCGTAGTCATTCAGCCTCTTTACCACATTTGTCAAGAGCTACAAACTCAGATTCCATCGTGGATCTGGTTATTACGGTTTGCTTAGAGGATTTTTAGGAAATGACTGCATCTGCTAGAGTGAAGACATATCCACTTGTAGACTTAGAGAGTCTTTTATATCAGATATCCAACTTGTATCACTGTATCCTTCGATCACAGCAGGATATCTTGTATAGTGCAGTCCATATTCATGAGTATACCTCAAGTACCTAATTAGTACTCTTGTTATCCCTTTCCAGTGCTCAACACCGGGATTGCTCATGTATCTACTCAGTTTGTTTACTGCGTAGGCCAAGTCTGGTCGTGTACAACTCATTAAGTACATCAGACTTCCAATTACTCGAGAGTACTCTATCTGAGAGATACTTTCACCTCGATTTTTCGATAGATTTTGACTCGTATCTATCGACGTTCGTGCCAACGTAGTATCACTCTTGGTGAATTTTTCAAGAATTTTGTCCACGTAATGGGACTGACTAAGAACAAGTCTTTCTGTTGTTCTAAGAATTTTGATTCCTAGAATCACATCAGTTAGACCCATGTCTCTCATATTAAATCTTGAGCTCAACATACCTTTTGTGGATTGTATTATCTTATCATTACTTCTAATGATAAGTATGTCATCTACATAGAGGCACAAGATGACATAGTCACTCTCTGTGGCTTTCATGTAGACACATTTATCACATTCATTGATCTTGAATCCACATTCCTTCATGACATTATCAAATTTTTCATGCCACTGCTTTGGTGCTTGTTTCAAGCCATATAATGACTTCACCAATCTACAAACCTTGTTTTCCTGTCCTAGTACAGAAAACCCCTCAGGTTGCTCCATGTAGATCTCCTCTTCTAAATCCCCATTTAGAAAGACAGTCTTTACATCCATTTGATGTATTTCAAGATTCCATAGAGCGATGATAACCAAGAATACTCTAATGGAAGTTATTCTTGACACTGGAGAATGCGTGTCAAAGTAATCGAGACCTTCTCGTTGTCGGTATCCTTTGATTACCAGTCTGGCCTTATACTTATCAATTGTGCCATCTGACTTCATTTTCTTCTTGAAAATCCACTTGCAACCTAGTGGTTTACTTCCTAGAGGAAGATTCACAAGTTTCCAAGTGTAATTTTGCAAGATAGATTCTATCTCAGATGCAATTGTCTCTTTCCAGTGAGGTCCATCAGAAGAGCCTACAACTTCTGTGTAACTTCAGGGCTCACTCTCCAACACAAAAGTGATAAAATCTGATCTATAGAATTTTTTTACCCGAACTCTTTTGGTCCGTCTAGGCTCAACCTCCATAGGTTCCTCCTCCTCATCATCTTCTTCTTGGCCTTGTGTTTCATTTACCTGTTTTGAGGAGTTAGCATCCTCTCGGGTCTTATATGGAAACGCATACTCGAAGAACGAGGCATTTCTCGATTTGATTATCGAGTTCTTGTGTATCTCCGATATGTGTGACTCATACACACAAAATCTATACGCAGTGTTGTTTTGTCATATCCAATAAATATGCAATTAACAATCTTTGGTTCTATCTTAATCCTTTTCGGATCAGGCACCAACACTTTGACAAGACACCCTCATATTCGTAAATATTTGTAGGACGGTTGTCTTCCATTCCACAACTCGTAAGGGCTCTTATCTATTTCTTCTGGGGCACCTTATTTAAAAGGCAATTCACTGTTAACACAGCTTCCCCCCACATGGACTCTGGCAATCCAGAACTCAATAGAAGAGCATTCATCATCTCCTTTAGAGTTCGATTCTTTCGCTCAGCAACTCCATTTTACTGAGGAGTATAAGGAGCTGTTGTTTCGTGTCTGATGTCATTTCAGCACACAACTCAGCAAATGATGATACATATTCACCGCCTCAGACACTTTGATCCACCTTAATTTTCCTATTAAGTTGGTTTTCAACATCAGTCTTATAGAGAGCAAATTTCTCTATAGCTTCATCCTTACTTTTGAGAAGATACACATAATAGTATTTTGTGTTATCATCTATAAAATTGATGAAGTATTTATTACCACCACGTGTTGGCGTACCTTTTAGGTCGCACACATCAGTGTAGATTAGGTCAAGTGGTTCGTTACTTCTTTCAATATGTTGAAAGAATGACCTTGTCATTTTCGCTTCAACGCAAATCTCACACTTGTGTTTTGGGTCAAGGTCGAATGTAGGTATGCTTTGCATATTAATTAATCTATGCAACACATCGTCGTTAACATTTCCTAGTCTACCAGGCCACAAACATGAAGACTCAAGCATATAAGTGGAAGAACTTTCAATTTTATTTATCTTAGGCCTAATCGACATTACATTGAGCTTAAACAACCCATCAGATACATAGTCTCTTCCTACAAACACTCCATTTTTGGACAATACAACTCTGTTCGACTCAAAAATAATGAGAAAGTCATGCTTGCTTAGCAGTGATCCGGACAATAGATTCTTCCGAATCTCTGGAACATACATCACATTGTTCAGAGTAAGGTCCTTGCCAAAGGTCATCTTCAGCACCACCTTTCCTTGGCCCATGATGTCCGAGGTTGCTGAGTTCCCCATGAACAGTTTGTCTCCAGTGGCTTCTTCAAAGTTGTGGAGCAGCTCCTTGTTGCAGCATACATGTCTGGTGGCTCTAGTATCAATCCACTATTGTTGCGGGTTTGAACCGACCAGGTTCAGTTCTGAGACCACTGCGCATAGGTCGCCCATTTCTGGTCCCTCGCTCAGGTTGGCCTCTTGCTTCTTCTTTGGATTTCTGCACTCCGAAGATTTGTGACTCACCTTGTCACAGTTGAAGCACTTCCCAGAGAACTTCTTACTAATGCCTCCTCTGGGTCCCATCTTGGAGGACTTAGGGTTCTTGCGTTTCGAGCTTTGACCGTGCTCGACCATGTTGGCTTTCACAGTAGTCTAAGAGAATAGTTTTCTCTCTGAACTCTTGTTGTCTTCTTTGATGCGAAAATGAACAATGAGTTCTTCCACATTCATCTCCTTCCGCTTGTGCTTCAGGTAGTTCTTAAAGTCTTTCCAGCCGGGAGGCAGCTTTTCAATGATAGCAGCCACCTGGAAGGTTTCACTCAGAACCATCCCTTTTGAGTGAATCTCGTTCAAGATCACCTGAAACTCCTGGACTTGGCTGATCACCGTCTTGGAGTCAACCATCTTGTAGTCCAGGAATCAGCCCACGATGAACTTCTTTGCCCCTGCATCCTCCGTCTTGTATTTCTTGTAGTTCAGGAATCAGTCCACTGAACTTCTCTGGCTTTTTTCCGTGGTTGATTGGCACAGTTCCAATCGGGGTGGAGGGGGTCTGCATGTGTTGAGTCTGTTGCACCTCAACATTTCGTTCCGTGACCATCTCGATAGAAGCGAATCTGTTTCAAGATTGTTGGAATACAAACAATCTGTTGCCGGAGATTTTTAAGGAACTTACTTGAATTTAAAATATTACACAAAATTTAAATTTAACTTACAGTTGAGCTGACCTGAGCGGATGATCTCAGGTTGCCAGTAGAGGCTGATTTTTATCCAAGTGTTAACTTCAGAGTGACTGAGTGAGCAGAGCGTCCGAGCAAAGAGGTCGGCCGGACGAGGCAGACAAGCCTAATAGGAGAGGCCGATCGGACGAGGCAGACAGGTCAAGAAAGAGAGGCCGATCGGATCGAGCAGACAAACCGGGTGGACAGAGAGGTCGGTCGGGTCGAGCAGACAGACCAGTCGAAGTAAACAGGTTGGGCTGTCAGAGAGGTCAGCCGAGTAGACAGGCGGCCGAGTCGAGCAGACAGGCCGGGCTGTCAAAGAGACTGGCCGATCGGGCGAAGATCTCGAGCGGGCAGAGAAGTCTATTGATCTGACAAAGAGACCAATCGGGCGAGCTGACCGAGGCCTGTGAGTGTTTCCCAAGATAGAACGACCGATCGTGAATCTGAGCAAGCACTGGTGGTCACGGTGAGCTGAGTGGTACCTGAATGCTACCACGGGCATTATTAGCCGAGTAGTGAAACGACCACCGTTTCACTCATTATTACTCGACCGATTTTATTTCTGCATTAATCTCAAATTTAATGCCTTGATCGGTTCGACATTCGTGTGCGCAGGTTGCGCTCGCACACGAGTCAACTTAGTTCAGTGAAATTTGGATTTGACTGAGTGGTACCTGAATGCTACCACGGGCACTTCGCCGAGCAGGAGATGCACGACAGAGGAGGAAGATCAATGGCCAGAGTTAATGATCTTAATGGTCATTATTAGCCGAGCAGTGAAACGACCACCGTTTCACTCATTATTGTTGGTGCGGCTAGCACTAACGATTTAACCTAGGTTTTGATGAATGACAAATAGGTTAAGTTAGTTTTGTTGTTGTCTGACACTTTGATCAAGTGTGCAGGAAAAGTCCAGCTAGGTCGACGGGCTGACCGGATAGCTGGCGAGAAGTCCAAGCGGGTCGACGGGCTGACCAGACGCTTGGCGAGAAGTCCAGCTAGGTCGATGGGCTGACCGGATAGCTGGCGAGAAGTCCAAGCGGGTCGACGGGCTGACCGGACGCTTGGCAAGAAGTCCAGACGGGTCGACGGGCTGACCGGACGTCTGGCAGGTAAGTAAGGTAAGTCATTAGAGGGGAGTGACTGCGAGGACGCGTTCCCGGGAAGGGAACATTAGGCGTCGATCCGGCTTAGATCCATTTCGGATATCTAAGTCGAGATCGTGACTAGATTCCGGTCTCGGAAAGACGGAATCTAAGTCATACTCTTGATGCTAATTTTTATTACTTAGCGTATCTGTAAAAATGTGCTGCAGGGTTTATTTGCCTCGGACTAACACTGTTTTGCAGGTAGGGAACAGTGAGGGTCCGGGCGCCTGGAAGTCCGGTTACCTGGAAGGGATCCAGGCGCCCGGAGGCAAATTTTATCCCAGGACGACGGTGACACTTGGAGCAGGCTGGTTGGGAGTGGTACGTCACACTCCAGCGCCCGGAAGGGATCCCGGAGCAGCATATAAAAGAAGCCCCAGGCAGGAGCTTCAAAATATCAGTCTTCTGAGAACTCTGAGTCCAATCACTCTGCTGCTCTGCGCTCCAACAACGTTCACAAAGCTCCGACGACTCACTCCGGTTCTCTTTTTAATTCATTGTTTGTCGGTTAGCTTTGTTTTCTTTCTTTTCATTAGCAATATTTGTACGTAAATTGTAATTATCCGAATTGCTAGTGAATTGCCCAACGAAAGTACTCAAGGAGTACGGGCCTTCGAGTAGGAGTCGTCATAGGCTCCGAACGAAGTAAAAATCAACAGTGTTCATCTCTTTACTTCTTTACTTTTCCGCTGCGTCTTAACTCGAGATTTTCGAATCGATATTCACCCCCCCTCTATCGAATCTAACGGTCTTACAATTATTACTCGACCAATTTTATTTCTGCATTAATCTCGAATTTAATGCCTTGATCGGTCCGACATTCGTGTGCGCAGGTCGCGCTCGCACACGAGTCAACTTGGTTCAGTGAAATCCCGACCCTGGATTTGCACCACCCCCCTCCCTGCGCACCCACGCGTGAGAGAGAGTCTCTCCCCATGCATTTGTTCACATCCTCAATGTAAGTGAATTAATATAAACCAACACAAATGCCTTGAAACTTTCAATATGGGACTAAAGCCCCATTCACAATGGAGCCTCTTTCCTCTTCCATTTTTTCTCCATTCACTTATTCAACAATATTCAAATTTAGTTTTGGGTTCATCAAGAAGGAGTTTATATGGTAAGCTTCTAGATTGTGGTGAGTCATATAAATATCATTAGAGTAACCACATCTAAGATAACTTCCCAAAAACAACTGACCCAAAGAACTTAATACTAAGTTTTGGTCTAACTAGCTCATGTTTGATTGGTGTAGTTTCGGCTATATCCACTAGGTCTAGTGCACCAGGTAGAACACATATAATACAACCTAGACATGCCTTCGACCAATGTTGTCAAAATCGAGAGTTTAAGTAAATCGTTAGAGCAGTCATAAAATCGGATCGTAAAATCGTAAGATTTACATCATACTTTAAATCAATTTTAAAAGAAACATGATATATTCTTTTTAATTGATCATTAAATATTTTAATCCAAATTATAACATAAATCTACATATAGAACATTTTAATTCATATAATCATAAACTACTCATATTAAACTTTTAAACAACGAAATGCTTACCATGAAAATACAACATAAACATAAATTCAAGTCTAAACTTAAATCTAAAGATAAATAAAACACAAGATAAAAAATTAATATAAATCATTCATAGACAACTGTAAATTTAAAATTGTCCCAAAACGATATCATTTTGTTCAAAATAGTTCCCTTTTATTTACGACACAAAATCGATAAAATTATCTCAAAAATCATGTTTTATTTTTTTACAAGTTTAAATATGATTTTATGATTTTGATCCGATTTTGCAATTTTATGATTTTGATCCGATTTTTTACAAGTTTAAAATAGGATTTTATCACGATTTCACTCAATTTTCATAAGTAAATTCGCGATTTTGTACGATTTTACGAGTTGACTCACGATTTTGATAACATTGCCTTCGACAAAGTTTCCTTAGCGTGTTATCATTCCAATCCATTCTGATGCTATATTATTAAGGTTTGGTAAAACCTTTTTAACTAACCATTCTAATTTAAGTAAATCTAAACCTAAACATGAATATTTGATAAATCAAGTAATGCGAATAGTTTTTAGATTGGCTCCCCCTAAGTCATAACTTAGATATGGTCTATCTAAGAAATTGATCTAACTTTTAGGGATCCAATACTGATTTGGTTCAATTTGTCTAATTAAACATGATTTAGAGACACATTCTTGGACTGGTTTTCTTACGTTTTTACTAAGTAAAGAAAATTATGATTTAGTTGGTTTGTAACTGAGTTTGGATATGTTGTACATGGCTCGTTACGATCTAAGTACCATATTCAGACACTTTGATCATAATTTAAAATTTTCTAATGTCTTCTTGAGTCGCTCCACTTGACTTTTCAAGTTAGAATTTTCTTCTTCGAGTTTTTCAATTTTAGTTGAAGTTCCAACTTGAACTTGGTTAGTTGAGTGATTCAAGCTAACTTGCTCCTTAAGACGATTCATTTTCATTAGTAGTAAATTATTTTGTTCCTCAGACTTGGTTAACTTTTTAAACAAACATTTTATAACTTTAAGTATGCTTGACTTGGAAGAAAATATTACCATATCAGGACTTTCAGAAACATATACGGATCCATGACTTCTTTCATACTCGTATTCTTCCTCAGACTTGGATTCTTTATTTCTTGCCATAAAAGCAAGGTAACTCGAGTTATTTTGTTCTTCCATGTTGGATTTCTTGAAAGATGATTTGTCCCAAGTCGCTTGGAGAGATTTCTTTCTTCTTATGGATTTTGGCTTCTCCCCCTTCTGATTTGGGCACTTGTGTTTGTAGTGATCCTTCTCGTTGCATCCATAGTAAGTCACTTTTTATTTGATTTGGTTTTGGTTGATTGGTGCTTTCTTCGTGCTTCTCTTGAACTTCTTGTTGGATCGAGAAGCGCTAGAGGGGGGGGGGGGGGGGGGGGGGGGGGGAATAGCGCTCGCGGCTATTTTGCTCGTTTCGGAATCGTAAAAGCAGTCGAGTAAATAAACGCAGCGGAAAAATAAACACACAAACAGAAAGACGCAAGGGATTTACTTCATTCGGAGCCTGTGGCGACTCCTACTCGAAGGCCTGCGATCCTTGATCGCTTTCCGTGGGTAACAACTATAAGCACAAAATTATTACAAGCTAAATACAATTTAAAACAGTAAAAAAAATGCCAACGACACTTAGGAAATATCAAATTTGGAGCTCCGGGTCGTCGGGAAGTAGTCGCAGCACTTCTGGGTTGTCTCGTTGACAACACGTTAAAGAAAGGTTGCTTGGAATTCGTTGATTGAAGGTGTTGCTCGAACCCCCCTTTTAAACAGTGCTCAAGGCGCCCTAAAGCCCATCCAAGGCGCCTTAAACTAGCCGAGTCGCCCGCGTGGATCAAACCTGAACTGGTCGTGACTTATCCCTTCAAGGCGCCTTCTGTGCTCTCTAAGGCGCCTTCATCCACCAGTCCAAGGCGCCTTGAGCTTCCTTCAAGGCACCTCCAAGCTTGCTTCACAGCCAGCTCAGCTTTGCATTCGAGGCTAAGTTGTGCTCCTTTGGTCCTACAAAAAGTGTTAGTCCCAAACACATATCCTGCAAAACCAAGTTAGCACAAAACAACAATATAGATATGATAATAGAATATGATGACAGTCTCCGGACTGTCCGAGTCTGACTTTAGATTTTCGACCGAAAACCCTAGGTCGACCTGACGCCTACTGTTCCCTCTACGGGGAACACGTCCTCACCTACTCCACTCAGGAGATTTACTTGTTGCCAGTGCGATCCTCCAGATCGACTGGACTTTTGCTCGATACTCGATGCTTCCGGACTTTCTGCTGGACTTCCGCTTCCCGGCTGGTCCAGTCTTTCACCTGGTTCACGACACCAGGACTTTCCACCTAGGGTTACCCCCCTAGAACTTTTGCCTGAAGTACTCGACCCACCAAGACTTTCCGCATAGGGTTACCCCCCCTATGACCTAGGGTTACCACCCCCTAGGGTTTTCACTTGCCTAACCACAGCTAGGACTTTTCCTGAAATACTTAAAAGGACTTGTTAGATCACAACATACCTTAACTTTGAATCTTTTGCCATTATCAAAACTTAGGTTCGATCGTCGGATGCTTCCCACACCAACAATCTCCCCTTTTTTGATTATGACAACCCAAATTCAAAGTTAAGTAAAACAAATGCATAAGTATATTTAAAAGGTTTAAGTGAGCAAGCTTAAGTATATATAAATTCAAATACAAGCATAACTTAAGCTAACACTTAAACTTTGTAAAGCTCCCCCTTAATACAGGGCTTTCTTTTTGAATCAGTCTTTTACTTTTGAATTTCCTTACTCTCCCCCTTTGCCATTTATCAAAAAATAAGCCAGTTGAAAACTAGTTTTAAGTAAAATAATTAAATTTTACTGAAAAAATTTTTAGCTAAGGAAGAGAGAGGACTTAAAAAGGAATATTTTTCACCTAAGTTTAAAAAACAGATATGGATGACTTCGAAGGATGACTTTAGCCACTTTTGAAACTTAGTTGTTTTTAGAAAAAAATACTTTACTAAATTTTGAAAAACTTAGCTAGATTTTAAAGAATTTTTGGAGCCATGAGTTAAACTTAGCTAGTCTCTTTTTACTTAGCAGAAATCTTTTGAAAGTCATGAGTTAAATTTTGCAAGTAAAGAAATCTTTTTGAAAGCCATTGAATTTTGAAAATGTAGCTTCAGTTTAAAAAGGTACTTAGCTTAACTAAAAAAAAAATTAATTTTGAAAAAATAGGAGTAAGAATTTATTAAATTTTAGGACGAAGAGGGAGTAACTAAATATTTAATCAAATTTAGTTGGTCCTTAAGTCCAAGCATGAGTCAAGTTAAATAGTTGTTAACTTATTCAAATTGTTTTGATCAGGTATCAGAGCCCTAAAGTACAAGCATGCTCTATCTTAAAATCTCTATTTCCTTCACCAACTGTCTAACCTTTAGCTACTTGCTGATTGCCTAGAGGGCAGCAACTTTTACTCGGTTAGTCAAGTTAAGTCTTTTGGTCCAGTTAGATTTGACTAAGGTTAGATGACTTAAACTGATTACTGTTAATAAAGTATTTAACGGCCAGACTCATAATGATGCACAGATATAAGCATACTATAGTCCAGGCTACACCTTATGCATATCACGCCATTTTATGTATTTCAAACACAAGCAAGGTATAGCTAGGTGTTTGTTAGATGCTCTGGCTTAAATCTAGCTAGGGGAACATGATTTCTAGGGTAGAGCCTAAACTAAGTCCAACTTTTGAAAATCTAGTAAAACTGGAATTTTAAAAACAATATTTTCCTAGAGTTTTTAAAACAGAAAGAGTGGAGATTTGATTTGAAAATCAATGTCTACTCTTCCCAGCACATACCTAGAATAATGATATAAAAAAAAATGATAATCATAATAGATGAAGTAGTAGTACAGTCAGACTAGAAAAACAAGGAGGCATCCAAGATACACCAAATGATAGTCTCAAAAGGCAGGATCATCAAGAGCGGGATCATCAGTTGGAGGTGGTGCAAGAGGCTGCTCGGGTGCCGGCTGAGGCTGTTCCTGGCGCCGTATCTCACCTCGGAGAGACGCGAACCCTGCAGCTATCTCAGATCGAAGAGATCATAGGAAGCGATGGCTATCTAGCACAGCCCGTCGCGTCTGAATGGACTGGATCTCGAGCCGAGTAAGTCTATCCTCGACGGAAGGAGGGCCTGAAGTCGAAGGCCCGGCTGATGTGGAGGGTCCAGCAGAGGTGGATGGATCTGCGAAAAACTCCTCTTCCAGGAAGTCGGGCCACTCCTCACCCTCACCTGGTACGTCCTCGACCTCTGGAGCACCAGGAGTAGCAACTGGTGGTGGTCGGCCCTTCCAGGCCAGAATCCCCTCGGCAGTGACCTCTGCACCCACTAATCTAAGACTACACTGACCTAACTCATCATAAATGGTAAGTGGGATGAGTGCCCCTCTGGTAATGTCTATCCTAGAGCCGGAGAATATCTGGGTCAGGATATGACAGTAGGGCATGTGAATCACTCCAGATGTAACTGTACTAGATGCATGAATGATGTTATGAAACATATGCAGTGCATGTCTATATCTAGGCGCTGACTAAGTGCGTACAAAAAGAACGAGTGGGATGATCGCATCTTCGAGACGTCTCAAGATGAGATGGGTAGGATGCATGCTGTCAGGACTCTGTACATAATATAGTCCTGAACTCGAAGAAGAGTAGACCTGAACTCAGTCAGGCCAAAGGGTCTCTCCTCCAAAAAAAAATACATGTAGATGTCATCTAAGGTAATGTGGGAATAGGGATCACCAAAAGGTAGCTCCCTACTCGGGTAACACAAAAATGTACACTGGGACTCCCTAAGCTCTAAGCTAGTGCGAAGCAGGGAGGGAGTAAACTGAAAGTCAGTGCCACCAACTCTGGTGGAATAGGTGCTATCATCAACCTTTTCAAGGTTGTGATAGAACTGGGCACACAGGTCTTGATTCACTGTAGTGGTGCAGTCAACCAGTTTATCTAGATGATAGTAGTCTATCATCTGGATTGCGGGTAAACAAAATTGGGATAAAAATTCCCTACCAATATATCTAGGTTTAATGGACTCAAAGGTGAACCTAGCAAAATCTATCCTATGTTGCTCCGGGGGGGATCTAGGGTCCATGGAAGGGGCCCTAGCTGGTGTAGGATCCACAATGCGACGCTTCCTATTTTTGACATTATACAAGAAAAATAGCAAAACTAGCACGAAATTTATGTAATAGATGATTGAGAAGAGTTTAGATTATACCTAGGAGGCATTGCTAGGATTAAAAGAGGAAGTGATGGGTTGAAGGCGCCTTGGTTGGGGAGAGATCGCACGAGAACTTCGTGTTGAGTTTCGACAGAAAACGAACAGAAGAAGCCTTCTGTTCGTGGCAAAATCGTGGAATGAAGGCGCCTTAAAGGCCCCTTAAGGCGCCTTTAGAGGCGCCTTCTTGATGGTCCGAGGCGCCTTAATCAGGTCGGCGGGAGATTTCCCGCCGCTGTTGAGGGTGCCTCCCTTGTGTGGGAGGCGCCTTTGTTCAAGCGCCATGTGTGCCTTTTTTTTTTAATTAATTAATTTATTTATTTTTTATCGTTGAAGAAGTTTATGATTAATTAAGTTTTGAGAGGTTATTAATTTCTATTAACTAGGTTTTTAGATTAAATATTAAAAGTTAATTTAATTTTCGAAAAAATAATTCTAAGTTAATTAATTTTGAAAAATAATTTTAAGTTGATTAATTTTGAAAAATAATTTTAAGTTGATTAATTTTGAAAAATAATTTTAAGTTAATTAATTTTGAAAACCAATTTTAAGTTAATTAATTTGAAAAATAATTTTATGTTAATTAATTTTGAAAAATAATTTTAAGTTGATTAATTTTGAAAAACAATTTTAAGTTAATTAATTTGAAAAATAATTTTAAGGTAATTAATTTTGAAAAAATAATTTTAAGTTGATTAATTTTGAAAACCAATTTTAAGATAATTAATTTGAAAAATAATTTTAAGTTAATTAATTTTGAAAAATAATTTTAAGTTGATTAATTTTGAAAAACAATTTTAAGTTAATTAATTTGAAAAATAATTTTAAGTTAATTAATTTTGAAAAATAATTTTAAGTTGATTAATTTTGAAAAATAATTTTAAGTTGATTAATTTTGAAAAATAATTTTAAGTTAATTAATTTGAATTAAATTTTAAGTTAATTAATTTAAATTAAATTTTAAGTTAATTAATTTGAAAAATAATTTTAAGTTAATTAATTTTGAAAAATAATTTTAAGTTAATTAATTTGAATTAAATTTTATGTTAATTAATTTGAAAACTAATTTAAAGTTAATTAATTTTTAAAAATAATTTTAAGTTAATTAATTTGAATTAAATTTTATGTTAATTAATTTGAAAACTAATTTTAAGTTAATTAATTTTGAAAAATAATTTTAAGTTGATTAATTTTGAAAAGCAATTTTAAGTTAATTAATTTTGAAAAGTAATTTTAAGTTAATTAATTTGAAAAATAATTTTAAGTTAATTAATTTTGAAAAATAATTTTAAGTTGATTAATTTAAAAAAATAATTTTAAGTTAATTAATTTGAATTAAATTTTAAGTTAATTAATTTGAAAAATAATTTTAAGTTAATTAATTTGAATTAAATTTTAAGTTAATTAATTTGAAAAATAATTTTAAGTTAATTAATTTGAAAAATTTTGGTTACGAATTTAGTTTTGAATTAATTTTAGTTACTTAGTCATCTCACCTGATCTAAATTTTCAATCAGGGAATTCTATAATTTTATGAGATGAATTAGTTTCAATTTAAGGGTTTTGTTTAACTTTGTGTTAGATTTAGGTTTAGTTTTGGATTCAACACGCAGACGTTCTTTGGATAAACTTCTGGGTTCTGGTGAGTCACAAGGACATCATTAAAGTAACCATGCCTTCGAGGTTTTCCAAATAGTCCTACCCATTGAACTTAGTACAAAGCCTTGGTCTAACTGGTTAGGATCCATAAAGGGTAGCTTCGGTCAGTTCCACTTAGCCAAATGTACCAGGTCGAAGCCATATCTTCCTAGACATGCAATGACTAAGTATCTCCAACGTACTATCATCCAATACTTCACCAGTACCGTGGGTCAAGTTAAATCTAGCCCATTTTAATCTAACCATATTTACCCTGCCGGGTAGGTAAAGTTTGGTTACCCTGCCGGGTAGATTAAGTTCGGTTACCCAGTCGGGTGGTTTAGTTGGAGGTGCCAGCTATTCTGGATCCTCCTTCTATTTTTATTTGATTTAAGTTGAATTTTATTTTAAATTTTCAATTAATTTCGAATTTTTAATTGAATTTTGAATTTTTAATTGAATTTTGAATTTTTAATTTAATTTTGAATTTTGAATTTAATTTCGAATTGAATTTTGAATTTAATTTTGAATTTTGATTTTTTAATTTAATTTTGAATTTTTAATTTAATTTTGAATTTTGAATTTTGAATTTTTAATTTTTAATTTAATTTCAAATTTTTAATTGAATTTTTAATTTTTAATTTTTAATTTTTAATTTTTAATTTTTAATTTAATTTTGAATTTTGAATTTTGAATTTTGAATTTTGAATTTTGAATTTAATTTCGAATTGAATTTTGAATTTTGAATTTAATTTTGAATTTAGAATTATGTTCGTTTTATTAATATCATTTTTCTTTTTGCTCCCCTGGATTATAGCCTCAATATGGTCTATCGAGGTAGTGTATTTGATCCTTCGGGATCCAATATTGGCCAAGTCCAACTTGATTAATCAATTTGGACTTGGAGACTCATGCTTGGACTGTTTTTCTCTTTGCTCTTTGTACAAGAGATAAGTAAGATTTATATTTTTTCTTTGGTTTAAATCCTAGACCAGTTCTATTATAAACGGCTCTTTGTGTCCCAAGAATTAGGTCAAGATTCTTGGAACCTAAAGAAAACCGTTCTAGTGTTTTCTCCATATCCTTGACTTGAATTCTCAGGCTGGAATTCTCTTCTTCAAGTTTTTGGACTTGAGTTGAATTTCCAGTCTGAACTGGTTCAGTCAAAGATTCGGAGTTAGTCACTTCTTTAAGGACTTCTACTTCCTTTAGAAGTGACTTGACTCTAAGGTTTGATTTAGCTAATTTTCGTAACAAATAATTAACTAAATTATTGAGTCGAGAGATACTTACAGAGGGATCGGGCCCTTCGGAAACGGATACGGATCCGTGGCTTCTCTCGGACTCGGCCTCCGACTCGCTTTCACTCTCGGACGGGTTGATTTGGTCCCGAGCCATCAGCGCCAGTAAACTCGTCTGATCGAGTTCGTCGTCGTCGTCTTCTGAGGAAGATTCATCCCATGTCGCCTTCAGGGTCTTCTTCCTTCTCTGCTTCTTTGCTTCCTTTTGGTTAGGGTAGTTGGCCTTGATGTGCCCCTTCAGGTTGCATCCGTAGCAGATCACCTCAAATTTTACCTTAGAATTCGGTTGAGCCTCCTTGGATTGGACTACCTTCTTTAGGTCCCGCTTGTTGAAACCTTTCTTCTTCTTGTAGAGTCTTTTCACAAGGTTCATGAGTTCAATGGTTAGTTCATTGTCTTCTTCATCTGAGTCAGTTTCTGCTTCCGGCTCCTATCCATAAGAACTATGGATAGGTCGCTCTGATACCATCTGTAACGCCCCGGCCCGGGCGGGCCCCACCCGGACCGAACCAGGAACGACACCAGAATTACCTATCGGTTTGATGACTAGCTCCACAGACCACCGGAGGTCCTTTCAGCGTGCTTTGTCCTCACTCGCACGCACCCTGAAAAACTTCCCAGGAGGTCACCCATCCTCAGATTTCTCCAAGCCAAGCACGCTTAACTTTGGAGTTCTTAAGTTTGGGCTTCCGAAAAGGAAGGTGCACCTTGGTGATATGGATAGTACCATCTAACATTTTTAAGTCATATTTAACCAGTATCTCAGAACCGGGGTATTACAATCACCCCCACTTAAAGACACAACGTCCTCGTTGTGTAACCATAAATCACACCACAAACAAATCCCAGAATCTCTCTCGCTAGGTGGTGCCCTCGGTGCTCCTACCACAGGCGCACTCACGGTCGCAAGGTCGCTCTGATACCATCTGTAACGCCCCGGCCCGGGCGGGCCCCACCCGAACCGAACCAGGAACGACACCAGAATTACCTATCGGTTTGATGACTAACTCCACAGACCACCGGAGGTCCTTTTAGCGTGCTTTGTCCTCACTTGCACGTACCCTGGAAAACTTCCCAGGAGGTCACCCATCCTCAGATTTCTCCAAGCCAAGCACGCTTAACTTTGGAGTTCTTAATTTTGGGCTTCCGAAAAGGAAGGTGCACCTTGGTGATATGGATAGTACCATCTAACCTTTTAAGTCATACTTAACCAGAATCTCAGAACCGGGGTATTACAGTCTTTTCACAAGGTTCATGAGTTCAATGGTTAGTTCATTGTCTTCTTCATCTGAGTCAGTTTCTGCTTCCGGCTCCTATCCAGTTCTTCGTCGTGATCTTGATTCGCGAGCTCCACCGGTACCTGCAAGCAAAGCAATTCCTTTCTCGGAAGGATGTGTATTAGTCTGCTCATGAAGTTCGAATTCTGAAAATAGCTCGTCTAATCTAATTGAAGATAAATCTTTGGAGACTTTGTAGGCGTCTACCATTGATGCCCACATTGTACTCCTAGGAAAAGAGTTGAGTGCATACCTTATGATGTCCCTATTCTCGACCTTTTAACCGATTGCGTGGAGGGAGTTGAGGATGTCTTGTATCCGTGCGTGGAGTTGACAGGCCGTCTCATCTTCCTGTATTTTTAGGTTATACAATTTATTAAGCAACAAATCACGTTTACTTACTTTTGTGTTGGAGGTTCCCTCGTGGAGTTCGATCAGCTTCTCCCAAAGCTCTTTTGCGCTGGAGAATGGTCCAACTCTGTTGAGTTCCTCCTTGGTACGTCCGCATTGGAGGGTGCAGGTTGCTCTGGCATCAGCTTCCACCTTTTTGATTAGGGTCGGTTCCCTTTTTTCGCAGGGTGTTGGTTTGCCGTCTTCATCGGATGGCAGTTGTAGTCCGGTCTTGATTATCATCCACGTATCAAACTGAGTCTTGAGGAAGGTTTCCATTCGCCCCTTCCAATATCCGAAGTCTTCTCCGGAGAAGAGTGGGGCGAACGGTGCTGAAACCTTCTTGTTGGGCCATTTAAAATCTTGAACGACAAAAACAATAAAACCGGTTCCAAGACTGGGTCTTGGATTAACAGTGCGAGAGAAATAAGGGAAAATGAGCTCGAGTGGTATTGTACCAACCTCGAGCAAAACCGATTCAATAAAACAATTAGAATGTAGCTATTAAGCTAATTCTAATTTGACTCTGAAAAATCTGAAAATACCACGAAAAAAATGTTTTGAATAGTGGTTGCACTGATTCAAAACGACCCCGCTTTGATACCAATTGTTGGATCGAGAAGCGCTAGAGGGGGGGTGAATAGCGCTCGCGGCTATTTCGTTCGTTTCGGAATTGTAAAAGCAGTCGAGTAAATAAACGCAGCAGAAAAATAAACACATAAACAGAAAGACGCAAGGGATTTACTTCATTCGGAGCCTGTGACGGCTCCTACTCGAAGGCCCGCGATCCTTGATCGCTTTCCGTGGGCAGCAATTATAAGCACGAAATTATTACAAGCTAAATACAATTTAAAACAGTAAAAAAATACCAACAATACTTAGGAAATATCAAATTTGGAGCTCTGGGTCGTCGGGAAGTAGTCGCAGCACTTCTGGGTCGTCTCGTTGACAGCACGTTAAAGAAAGGTTACTTGGAATTCGTTGATTGAAGGTGCTGCTCGAAACCCCCTTTTAAACAGTGCTCAAGGCGCCCTAAAGCCCATCCAAGGCGCCTTAAACTAGCCGAGTCGCCCGCGTGGATCAAGCCTGAACTGGTCGTGACTTATCCCTTCAAGGCCCCTTCTGTGCTCTCCAAGGCGCCTTCATCCGCCAGTCCAAGGCGCCTTGAGCTTCCTTCAAGGCGCCTCCAAGCTTGCTTCGTAGCCAGCTCAGCTTTGCATCCGAGGCTAAGTTGTGCTCCTTTGATCCTGCAAAAAGTGGTAGTCCCAAACACATACCCTGCAAAACCAAGTTAGCACAAAATAACAATATAGATATGATAATAGAATATGATGACAGTCTCCAGACTGTCCGGGTCTGACTTTAGATTTCCGACCGGAAACCCTAGGTCGACCCGACGCCTACTGTTCCCTCTACGGGGAACACGTCCTCACTTACTCCACTCAGGAGATTTACCTGTTGTCAATATGATCCTCCAGATCGACTGGACTTTTGCTCGGTGTTCGATGCTTCCAGACTTTCTGCTGGACTTCCGCTTCCTGGCTGGTCTAGTCTTTCACCTGGTTCGCGATACCAGGACTTTCCACCTAGGGTTACCCCCCTAGGACTTTTGCCTGAAGCACTCGACCCACCAAGACTTTCCACATAGGGTTACCACCCCCTATGACGTAGGGTTACCACCCCCTAGGGTTTTCACTTGCCTAACCACAGCTAGGACTTTTTCTGAAATACTTAATGGACTTGTTAGATCACAACATACCTTAATTTTGAATCTTTTGCCATTATCAAAACTTAGGTTCGATCGTCGGATGCTTCCCGCACCAACACTTCTTCTTGATGAACATTTTTTGGACCATATTTACCTGTTCTTCTTCATTTGTTGAGTCTGAGTCTGACTCATTTTCAGGTTCACTCTTTGTTCTAGACTTTGTCGCTTTGCTTGGTCCTGCATATAAGGCAATTCCTTTCTCGACTTGACTAAAGTTAGATTGTTCATGTAATTCTAATTCACAAAAGAGTTTGTCTAACTTAATAATTGAAAGGTTCCTAGAAACTTTATAAGCATTTACTATCAATGCCCACAATGCATATGAAGGGAAGGTGTTCAAGGCATACCTTATCGTGTCATGATTTTCTAGACAATGTCTGATTTGATGGAGGTCGTTGAGAATGCCCCGTGCATGCAGTTGTGTAGCAATTTTTTCTGGAAACATTTTGATATTGAATAGATTGTTCAACAAGAGATCTCTTTTTGTTACCTTAGAGTCGTCAGCTCCCTCTTGTAATTTTACCAGGAGATCCCAAAGCTCTTTCGCATTCTTGTAGGGTCCGACTCGTTTTAGTTCCTCCATAGTTAGACCATACTGGATGGTGTTTATGACCTTGTAATTCATTTGTGCTTTCTTGATTATTAGTGGAGTCCAATCTTTCGGCTCTATAGGCTTTCCAAAAGGTAGATCCGCTATCTTAACGAACCCCTAGAGTCGACCCCACAGATATGGAGGGAGGTTCATGCATGTACACAAGCATTGAGCTCATGGTGGGATCGACCATGTCGGCCATCACCCTGGGGGATCAACCCCTGGCCATTACGCTAGAGTTGTCATGCTTCCACCGTCCGTGCTACCATTGGTGGTGTGTATCCCTTCAATATAGTAAACAAGAGCTTGATGTCGGACTTGAGGTAACACTTCATTCTATTCTTCCAGTAGCTGAAGTTTTCTTCCTTGAATAGTGGGAGATGAACTGTGCTATAGCCCTCTTGGTAGGAGTTCGACATTCTCACACAAGCGAATTAACAAAAGAACATTTCCAAGACTCACGTCTTGGGATTAACATGGCAAGATAAAAGAGAAGTATAACTAAAGGGAAAAACTCTTTTTTAAAGAAAGAAAAAGTTTTTAAAGATGCTCAAAAAATTGTTAAGTAAATTCAGAACGATCTTGCTCTGATACCAATTGAAGGATCGAGTAGACGAGGGGAGGGGGTGAATATCGTTCATTTAAAAACCTTTTCTTTTCATGTCAATTCGTAAAACAAATATCAAAGTAACATCGGAAGTTAAACTAGAAAAGATAGACAAGTTCAGTTACTTGGTTCGGACCCTGTGTCGACTCTTACTCCAAGACTCATGATTCTTGATCGTATTGTTGTGCAATTCACTAATAATCTTCTTTCCGAAAACATCGGAGAAGAAGTAACTCATAAATGATGTATAGGATAGTAACAAACTATTATCTTAATAAAGTAATGCAAACTTTAAAGTATACCAACAAAGATGAAAAGTTGAAGCGCAGATCGTTGGAAAAGAGTCGTAGCAACTTGCACATGTAAATGAAGTGTAGTAATAGCAACAGCAACATGAACAAAGAGAATGAGAATGTTGCTCAGAAAATGTTGATTATGGATCGGATCTTGAAACGTTCTTTTATAAGCTGTGTTCTATCTACTGAAAACACGTTCGGTTGACTAAACCTTTCAGTTGACTGATCTCTCTATTGGTTGACTGAACACTCGTCCTTTCTTCTTTGCTCCATTAATCGCATTTAATGTTCGATCAACTGATCACCTTGATTGATCGATCGATCAGTCTAATTTTTTTCTTCGCTGAAATTTGAATCTGCCATTGTGTATACAAAAATAGGTTCGGTCGATCAATCCCTAGGGTCAGTCGACTGATCAACCTAACTTCCAAATTTTCTTTGCGCAATATGAACTTTACCACATCAGCTTGGTTTGGTGGATTGAACCTCCTGTTTAGTCGACCGATCCCATCGGTTTCAACAAAACAGAGTTAGTTCCACAATATAAAGAATATCCCTGCAACATAAAGTTATCGCAGTAGGATAATGATGCACGAGTAAGAAAAGACAGTAAGATCTATATTGATCTCAACTTAGAAACCTTTCGGTTTCTTCAGTTGGTTTAGCGACCTAGGGTTTGTTTCTTCCCGGGGCATGACCTCCCCATCGCTCCACTCCATTTACTTACCTTAACTTATCTGTCAAACATTGGGTCCTCCAGACTTGTTTGGACTTCGCTTAGTATCGGATCGACTCATTAGGACTCTCTCGATATTAGGTCCTCCAGACCTATCGAACCCATCTGCCAAGTTCAGGTCCTCGATCCACCTGGACTTTCCTGCTTGGCTTCCACGATCTGCTAAGACTTCCTTGCCTAGCTGCGACTAGGGCTTTTCCAATTGAGTAAACAACTTGCATACTTAGTCAATTCATCAAATCATAATAAGACTTAACTTAAATTTTTAACAATATTAAAACTTAGATTCGATTCTAGTGCACCTTGCACCAATACATTTATAGTAAAAGTTACAATTGTAGCTAAGAAGTCGTGACAAAACTAATAGGTTTTAGGGTATTATATATATATATATTTTTGAGATTAGATAGATGATGTTTCTTGATTCATTTAACAGAGAAATATAAAATAAAACTTATGCCCACCTAGGGATGACAATTTCACCCGAACCCGATGGAGGATCTGACATCCGACCCGAATGGAGGAGGGTATGGAGGGACTATCAATACCCGATACTTGACCCGAATACCCGATTAAATAATATATATACATATATTAAAGAAAATTTTCTTTTTCTAAAATCAATTTACTATTTTTTGTTGATATTAGTAGGCCTATATAGATGCTTAATCTATTTTTTTAATTATATATATATATATATATATATATATTAATAGGATGTTAATTTTAATATATTTTTTTGAATAATAATAGCTCGATAGAAAGAAGAAAAATTATACATATAGAATATATCCGATCGTTTAATGGGTAAGTCCTTTAATGAGTATGGGCATATCCATTGGATATCCTATACCCGATGGGTATGAATACGGAGGATATAGAATCCGACCCGAACTCGATCCATTGTGATCCTTATACCCACCCAAAAATTAATTTATTTTATCATTACATTTTTAGGAGTTTATATTTGGTTATGCTTTACCTAGAGATCGTTAGATACTTTTGAGTAAAAGTATTTGACGAATAATACATACGAGTTGGAAGTACAAATAGTCCACATTTAATCACAATTTACATTTTTTTAATTGCATTTAAGAAGTACTTTTAGCCATAAAAATTTGGTGGGCATATATTATTTAAATATGTAGTCTCCAGGTATGATTGCCTTCTTTTAGGTTTTTAAGAAAGTACTTAAATAATCATGTACCATTCAAATAAATAATATTTAAACATATGAGTCCTTTCACAATGATTGATATTTTTTATTATATATATAAATTGTAAAATATTTTTAGTCAAGAATAGTTAAATCATTGATGGACAAAGGTCAAAAGAGCCTTCTTTATTTTCTTACGATACACCATTTTAATTTTTTTTTATTAAAATGACATTTCATTCTATATAATTATCTAACTATTTTCGAGTATAATAGGTATAAATTGTAAAATATTTTAATAGTTAAATCATTGATGGGCAAGGTCAAAAGAGCCTTCTTTATTTTCTTATGATACACAATTTTAATTTTTTATTAAAATGACATTTCATTCTATGTATAATTATCTAATTATTTTTTGGTATAATATTTAACATAGACATCTTCCATTTAAAATCTCACCTAAATCCTGAATCTAAGTTGCATTGTAGCAAGTTTTGTATTTGCTACAATTGAGAGATGAATTAAGATGTTGATGAAGAATTTTTAAGATCTATTCTCGTTTTGTCTTTTATTAATTAGCCTGACATATTGTTAACTAAACATATCTTTTCTTCAAACTCTCTTAGTTTCTAATACAAAGATATTATTAACAAAATCATAATTTTCATTTGAAAGAATACAAAAATCAAATTAGCTTTTTGGGAGAATTTAAAAAGACTAGTTGATAATTGAAAAGCTCACATTGGATTAGTTTCTTGATCGAGATTTGGATTAGTTTATTAGGAATAGACTCAAAGATGTACACATCGGATTAATTTCTTGACTTATACTCGAATCAGTTTATCAGAAATAAACTTAAAGATGTACATATCGGATTAGTTTCTCAACCTAAACTCAGATTACTTTATCAGAAATGAATTCAAAGTTGCATGCATCAAATTAGTTTCTCACTCCATAATGACCTAGTCTTAGATTCAAAAAATAATGTTTAAAGTCTCTTCAAGAGTTCCAAAGAACTTTAATCCTCTCTATTAAAATTATTTTTCATATTGTCACAGCTACAACTACAATAATCATAGGATATAATTATAGCAATTACGATTGCGTAGCTACTGCAACTATTATAATTATAGCAACTTCATAATTATAACTATTATAATTGTAACTATACCAGCTACATAATTATAACTACTATAAATATTGTAGTTATAATAATTATGAAATCATAGTTACTATAAACTGTTATAATGATAATCACTATGGAATCGTAATTACTACAATGTAATCCTGAATCAAGATTTAGGCTAGAGATGTGTGTGTCAAAAGAAATCATGTATCAGAGGCGAGCAATGTATATGAAGGTATTTGTGTTATTTTATAAGGGTGAAATGTTTTTTTTTTTGATAAAAAATCAACATAACTTATCCATTGAATGAAAAAGGCCTGGTGTATATATATATATAAATTTTGTGAAGTTGAGAAAATTTCAGGTGTATAATTTGAAAATTTCTAAAGTAGGATATATTATTTGTAATATTTTGAAAGGTAGGAGGTTATTCATCAACTTTCCAATCGGTTTTTTCCTTAAATTATTTTCCGCTGTCTCTTTCTCTCATCGGCGGAGAGGCCACACGGTTGCCCTCCTCATCCACCGACGGCCGGCTTTCCCACCCTCGTAACCAGGGCTGTTAGGGTTCCTGCCTGGGTGCGGATTTTCTCTTCGTCCTCAGCTCGATCTCCAAAAATGGCACCCCTTTCAACTTGGTAACGCGTGCGAGATTGATCCCGTCTCTACACCTCGCCCTGCAGCAAAATCCCCTCGATTCTTTCCGATGGCCTCCATCGGAGGCCCGGTGGTGGAGGAGCCCATTCGCTGGCGTGGGGATTCCATGGTTGCGAATGGGGAGGAAGCGGAGGGGATCGACCACTTCGATCTGCTGCCGGACTGCTTGCTCCTCGTCGTCTTCAACCTGATCGGTGACGTCAAAGATCTGGGAAGGTGCCGCGTCGTTTGCCGACGTTTCAACGCCCTTGCGCAACTGGTAGAGTCCGTACTCGTACGCATCATCTCCGACGACCCCTCCGCTTCCCTCGCTGCGGGTTCCGGTGGGGATAGGTCCCGCGGTTTCATTTCCCACCTAGCACGCATCATCCTTGGTGGCATCGTGAAGCCCTTGCAAGCACTCGGTCATATGCTCACCCCCTCCGCTGCCGTTGCCTCCACCCAATGGTCCAGGCTCTCGCATCCTTCCTCCTCCACCTCTCCGATGTTGTCAGATGTTTCCCACCACTGTCCCTCCGAAATACTGAAGAACTTTCGGGATATTCGCCGCCTCCGGATTGAGTTTCCAGCTGGCGAGCTTGGCCTCGAAGACGGTGTCCTCTTGAAGTGGAAGGCCGAGTTTGGGTCGACCCTCGACAGCTGTGTCATCCTCGGTGCTGCCTCTGTTCTCTCCTCTACTTCTCTGTCGCCTATATCCTCGAACCCCGGCTCTGACTCTAGCTTCCAGGATGCTTGTATGAATGATGACAACGGTAGCATGCCAGAATCATTTTACAGCAACGGGAACTTGAAGCTTAGACTGTTTTGGACGATCAGCTCTATGATTGCTGCCTCAGCGAGGCATTACGTCCTCCAGCCAATTATCAGTGAGCATGAGACTCTTGAGACCTTGGAGCTCACAGACGTTGATGGGCAAGGGTTGCTGACGATGGGACAGAAACAGTTGCACGAGTTCAGGGTGAAACCATCTTCTACAGCTGGGAGCTCACAACGGACCCTGGTGCCAGCCCTCAGTATGCGACTATGGTACGCACCCTACCTTGAGCTAAGTGACGGTGTAGTTCTCAAAGGGGCAACCTTGGTGGCTGTTCGGCCAAGCCAAGATTGGGGAAGTGAGTTTGTTGGTAACAGGGATTGTGGTGGTCTCACAAGTTCATCAGAAATGTGCTGGATTTCCAGTGCTTTCAAAGAGCCATATAGATCGGCTGTAGGAATGCTTATGAAGAGGAGGAGTTACTGTCTCGAGATGAATTCGTTCTGAGTTTGGAAGGATGGTAATACACCATCATAGAAAGGTAACATTCCATCTACTGTTCACTGATTGTGTTTAATTTTTAGATATTTTGTTCTTATTACTGAATATATGGTGATCGTAAACATGGATTATGAAATTTGATTGAATAGTCTCTCCTAATTTTTTAATGTATGTTTCTATTCCTATGTTTGGTTATATGCTACAAGTTGCAGATAAATATTTCCATAATTGCTACATTTGTTGGTATTCGGTCTTGTATGTGCTTGTTCACTAAACTGCATCTTTCATTGGCTACTACCTTTTCAATAGGGAGCATGACTGGCTTCCTTTTGTCTCTTTAAACTGTTAGCTGGAAGGTTAGGTCTTCTTATATCAAATTAAGCATAAGACCATTTTCTAAAGGTAAATTTGGCTGTTTTGCTATACATTTGAGGTATCTGGTCTAGAGGTTGAAGGTGGTGGTGATGCTTAATGTACATAAGACGGTTGAGGACCAACTAATTCAAGCTCAAAGTGGTTCTCAAACTTGTTTCCCCATTAAAGTTCTACTGCTAATGATTGTTTGTTAGTTTTTGCTTAGTTATAGTTTTCATATTACAGTTGATTAATTGCTGATTTGCTATGTAAATGCTAATTTTCTCGAGTATTCTTCATTGCATTGGTAGTTGGATATGGTTCTGCATTTTTTAATTATATGGGGTCTGTATTATCCGACATTTATCCTAAAACTAACCAAGCACACACTTAGATTTTGGTACTGTGCAAAGTAATTTCTGCCTTTCTAGTTTCTACTTCACGTCATGCTACTTGTAGTTACAATGATGGAGTGTGAAGCATATTGGTAATGGTCAATTATATATATTTTTTGACATTTTATATTGAATATTTAAAATTCATGTGGATTTGTACTTTAATTTGAATTGCTTTATATCAGTTTTGTTTAGCATATATAATTTGCCATACTTATTCACCATTCAGATTTTGAAGATCGAGTAGGAGACTAAACCATGTTCAAAGGCAGATGACAATTATTAGCTAAATGACGATTAATCAACATGATCCATCAATGGTGACAATTATTAGCTAATTTTAAGCTGTGCTGCTATCTGTTGCAACTGAAGAAAGCATTGTAGTGCTACACTGTGCAAATTAAGGGTGATGTTTCTCCCACTTTTGTCAACCTAGATATATCCTTGCATGTTAATGCTGTAGCCATTCTATAGCTCATCCTGTTTTTTGTCACCATGATCCACTTTAGTTTCATTGCTACCAAAAATTGTATTAAAGCTTATGAGTTTGCCTTCTGTTGCATAGCTCTGCTTTTATGCACTGCATTCTCATGTCAACATTGCTTACGCCAAAATGTCATTTGCGTGGTATATCCTTTACTCATTGTCAATGTTTACACTGTTATTCTCCTCTAGTAGTGCCAAAACTTTAGTCTTTAATCTTGCAGTATAGCTTGCACCAAAATATAGGGAGAAATAGTTCAGGCATTTCTATTTGCTTCTTTGTAAAGTAGGCTTAAACATTTCCTGCACAGATAGACTGAACCTTTCTTTGTCCATTCTTTTGGTGGAACCTTGACCGAGTTTTGTTTCTAATACTATGATGAGATATCATTAAACAGCCGTTATGCTTGTGGAATTCATGTTGAACTGGTCAATATACTAGTCGAGTGGTGATTGATTATTAACTTGCCAGTGTTTGGTCATAAATTTTCCCTCACACAACTATACTGACAGGTAGTAGTCAATATGCCATAGATGCGTCTCATAAATGTTTCCATGAGCATTATTAAGTTGGTAGTTAGGAGTTGATGTGCCATTCATGCATCAATATAGATTGCTTATAAAAGAAATACATGCAATATAATCACAACAAACTGTGAATTGCAACTAATTTTTTGAGGATTAATAACCTGCCATTCACTCAGATAAAAAGCAAGCTGTGTAGTTGGCAACTACCAACTAACTCATCATAATGGAAGAAATAGAGGAGGTTGAAGTAAGTCTTCTTTTTATTTTATTTTTGTATCATTTTGGATTTAGGATACTTAACTAATTTATTGACAAGATAGGTCAAGTTTCTCATTGGATTTACCATTGAGTTGTTTATGGAGTAGCTATGTTTGTGACTTTCATTTAGCTGGTTTAGAAGAGAACTATAGACTCAACCAGAGGACTCTAGCTAATTGTGGATCTCCCTATGCGATTACATTGACTCGGGAAAGATCAATTTCCAAGACCATAACAAAGAAGTTGATGTTTTCATTGACAAGGATTGGAATAGTAAAAGACAACCCCAAACACTCCACCTATGCAATTCACTTCATGATATTTTTATTACCAATTATTTAAACATCATTCATTCTAAAAATTACAAACTAATGCAGTTTATCAGAATTCATGCAGAAGATGGCTCAATAACTTACAGATAAATGTGAATATGGAATTTATCAAGTATAATCTAACTCAGTTTTGCAAATAAAAGGGTAATGACTTGTAGAATAAAACTTTCTTAGGAACAATTTGTATATGGATTGCTCTTCAAGTAATTCGGGTGAACAATCAGTTCAAAATTATTGAATATGTTTGGATCAAAATTGATTAAATAATTTTTTTTTGACAAACAGAATTGATTGAACTTTGTTATCAAAATGTAATAAATCGAATCGATATAAAATTAGTTAATTTGGTTAATTATTGAATTAATTAAATTTTTTATCAGTCGGTTAATGATATCATCATAGTCAAATTAGTCGGGTATCATTGTTTATAATACAAATATCTGAATTAACCAAATCTTCAATTTAATCATCTTTTACTCATCCTTACAAGTAACTGGTTGGCAATTTATTAAGCCACCAAAATTCTGACTACTGTCATCAAAGCCAAGTGGTTGGTAGCCTGGGCCTGAGTCTCAGTTGGTCTAGTTATTAGACTGAAAAAGTGGTTGGTATTTAGGCAGTCTGAAAAATCAGCTTTCTTCAGGAGAGAGTTGTGCCCCATTTTCCTTCAATTTGAATCTCATTAATAACAAACAACTATCAATCTTAAAGGCAGTGGTGTGAACTTATCCCAACTATATTTGGAAAGGTGTTTCATTTAATCATCTAGATCATACATGCAATGCTGCATTTATTCGAGTTGTAACTGATGATTTTTCATGGCAAATTCCATTGAATGACTAAAGAATGAAACAACTCTTAGGGGGTGTTTGGTTGATGGGTTTGAGAATGAGAGAATGAAATGATAGTAAAAGATAGTATTTGGTTTGTGGGTTTGGGAATGACAATTTGGGAATGATTTCTAGATTTTTGGGAATCAACAAAACTCATATAATTAGATGGGTTTCATTTCCATTCTCATTCTCATTCCACCTTACTATCAAACCTATACACATAGTCATTCCCATCATTTAACCAAACGTCACCTTAGATTCAGTGATAAAAATAATATCAGAGATCAGGTCAACACCTAGGACTGTTTATTTAGATTGAGATAAAAAAATTTGCACTTCTTATTGGGATTCAATGGATGAGCTAGAGGGGGATGAATAACGATTATTAACATGATTTTCTGCTCTTGTTATCGAATTAGTAAGGTCAAACAATCATGCATTACTTGCCAAAATTGCTAACAAAAGCCACATATTCCCAGAAAACCACTGATTTTTTCTTCTCGGTCAACTATGGGAGGTGGAGAAACATTTTACAAGCTCAAAGGATTACAAAAAATATAAAAAGAAAAAGCTTTGAGAATATAAGATTTAGGATTTAACCAGCCCTATTTTGCCAACCTTGGATGCACCTTGAAGCTCTCCTTTTATAACCTTCGAAACCTTGCTACAAGTTTGCCTATCCTTTTATAACCTTCAAAACCTCGCTACAAGTTTGCCTATCGCTTAGCAGGTGACTGTTTGTCTTGATCAATTGATTGATCTTCACGATCTGGCTATTGTAGTGCCAAGTTAACTCAGTCACGAATAGAATCATGTTGTTCATTAACTCGAACTCAATTGACTACAGTAGAATGATCCTCCAGTCAATTGAAATCCACATCAGTCAACTATTCCAAGTCACAAACCTAGTTTACTATAATTTTAGGGTTTTGGTTTGCAATTGACTAATCCACTACTAGTAATGTCTATCGATTGGTCAATCATTATGTCCTGAATCCATTTGGGTATTGGATTTCGAGTCACCAGTCAATTGTTGATCACAATTATGACTAGTTCTAACATTGAGTCTATCTATATTTAGTTCTACTCTCATTCTCATAGATATTGGTCATTTAACACGCAGCTCATTGAAGGCTTACCCTTTGTAGCTTGACTTCACCCTTAGCCATCTACCATTAAGTCATATGTCTCTTGAATGCACATGAGTCCTCAACTCCTTCACATGCTATCCTTCACGCCTAATACCTACATAGTCTGCCTTCAATATCTATGGTCCTCTCTCCCTTTATGCTCTTTGTTCTATGACCCCTCAGTCTTCTGCCTAATGCAACCTTGTCTGATCTCTACACATCCTTAGCCATCGAGCTGCTAACTTGGAAAGCCAAGTCAATGCTCCAAAGTTGCTTAAACACCATCTTAATGTTCCTCATTGTATGATCCTTCGTATGTTTCACGCCATCCTTTTTTTTTTATCTCAATAGACATCCAATCCACTAAGTGCATCATTGTAGTCACACTAAGCTGTCAATCGAACGAGCTCTCCAATGTACATGTATGTTCTTACAAGTTCGGGTGCGGCGGGGGCGCTGGGGGTGAGCGATTTCGCCTTTTGTCACATGTACGTTCCTACAAGTTTATACATCAAATAAATAGGGTAAGACTTAAATTCAATGCTCAAATATCAAAACTCAAAGTTATATCGGGTCACTTAAGGCACATGATTGCATTAACATTCTCATTTTTTTTTTATGCTTGGTTATATATTTAAGTTAGAGAAACTAAAATAGCAATAATTTGCTCATGCACATGCAATGAATGCAATCATGCGCTATGATTTACATCTAGATGTCTCCTTCACATAAGCTCCCTCTAGAATTAGGAATTTTTCAAATCCGCCATTAGAGGAGAACAAGGTTATCATAATCTTTTCTCTCTTCTCCCTCTAATATCAAATCAGATTTCTTCGAATCCCAATATATCTTCCAAGGTAGGAAATTAAATAAGGTTCTCACTTAAACCTTTTCTCTCCTGTGCTCCTTTGTTATAGATAAAAAATGCATCAATAATATTTCATTGATTGGTCTCGTGCATCTAAAATGTCCCTCTACTTATATTCAAAATATCCTATTGGATTTTATGTGTGAATACGAAGTCTTATGATTATTTCCCTAGGTTGAAATCTTATTTCAACTATTTTAGCACAGTAGCATTCAACTGAAATCATTTCTAATTGACTGCTCTCTTAGAAAAATTATCCATTGATCTCTCAACTAAGTATCAATCGACTAACAGTCGACTGATAATAGTTGGCTAGTGTTTCTAAAACTCCAGTTAAGCCAATTTCAAACTCTAAAATTTTATAAACCTCTATTTTTTTTTTTTTAAATTTTGCATAGGGGTTTGTTTGATCCAAGTTTTCTTGGGGAAAATAAATTTACTCTTAAAATCTTGATCAATTCCAAGTCCGTACAAACTTCGAAACTAACTAAATGATTTAAATGAATTTTAGTCTAAAGTCCTAATTATGGCTTTCACTCGTATCTGCCAAATTCAAAGTAAATGCATCCCTCGCGTGAGTTCATTTGACATCTCATATAATTGAATACCAAATTCATGCTTTTTGAAAATATCTCATATGTTCCTTGCATGAAACTCCCCTTTAATGTGTCAATCTCCCAGTGTTGAGATTCTTATTAATCTTCGAATTCATTGGTATATTGTGTGTAGGATCTTGTTTCGCAACTAGAGGGGTGAATAGATGCGTGTGCCTTTTGAAGTGTATTTCATTTTGCTTTTATAAAAAATGTTAGTATGCAGTGGAAACGTAGAAAATGGACAAATATAAAGACTACACAATACAAAGTAACTGATACATAATACCATAATTTTTAAAGTGATTCATAACGCTGGGTTCTTATTTCATATTGCTACTTCATGATGGCAAAAGATGAAGATGTTCGCCCCAGCGTCTCTGTCAATCCATCATAGGATCAACATGGAGGAGATACATTATAGACCTGAACACGAGAAATTTTCTTTTGGAACCTCCATGAGAACTTATGTAGTCCTATTCACGAGCCATCAGTCCGACTTCTTGATGTTGATTAGTCGATTGTTCACTGATCTTTAGTCAACTAGTCCGTGACATGCAGCCTATTTCATTGAAGCTGAACTTGTTCTTTTGCTAATTAACTCATCAGTTGATTGCTTTTCTACCATCAATTGACTAGACTAGATAAAACTCAACTAAATCATCTAGTTTGACTATTCATGTTACCGTTGACTATGTCATCAATCAACTGCTAATTTAACTTCAATTGACTGAAGTTGACTGACCCACGAACAAAAATATTTTGTTGATCCGGGTTGATTACTGACCTCCAATCAACTACTTAATTTGTCAAAATCATTACTCTGTGGTTTTGAATTTTCCAATTGATTGGACCTTCTCTATTAGTCAACTGTTGTTACTATGAATTCCATAGCACAACTTCATGATTTAGGTTCATAAGTCAACTGCTACATCTCCTCTAGTCAACTATCACTTTGACTGTAGCCACATCAAGGTCTAAGTTCGTATCATGTCTAAAGACCCTATGTCTCCATCTCCGAGACTTCCTTATTTGTCTAGTATATGCCGACCTTGACCTACCTAATATCGGATTGACCTCAACTTATCAAAACTTCTTGTGCCTAGAGATTTCTTGTCCCCAAGATTTCACCCATTGCCCAAAATCTAACCGATCTCAGTCCAGACAACCGAGTCTTACCCTTGCCCAACTTCGTCATTAAAATTTCCACTTATCTAATCCCATTATCAAGATTTTCACTTGCTTAGTTTTGCGCCCAAGACTTCCACTTACCTAGCTCACCAGCTAGGACTTTCACTTGTGTAGAATTCATTTATCTAAAACTTTCACACTTACTTAAAGTTTATTTTTCTAGGACATTCACACCTACCTAGATTTCACTCTTCAAAGATTTTCAACACCTACCAAGCATTTAGTCACTTTTTACTTGCTTGGATTTCCTCCCACATGTCTAACAGCCAATGAGCCAATGCTAAGACAGCCCGCTGCTAAAACTGTTTGAACTTCCCAATGCTAAATGTCTATTCTATTTTATCAACTTGTACTTTCTATCAACCAAGTGTCCAATTAATTTTAACTTAAAATTTTCATTAATCAAATGTCTGATTAATATTAACTCATTTGAACTTTTTATAAACTTATGTCAAACTTTTAGTCGACCTTAACCAATTTGGGCTTTCTTCCACAATCAAATATCCTATTTGACACTTAATCTCCAATCATCAAACATATTATTCACACATATTACTTGAACATCAAAATCCTAAATCATTGTTATCTTGACTAGGTTAGTCAACCTTAACTAGGATGGTTAACCTTGACTAAGGGTCAATTGCACCAACAATTTTTTTTGTAAGATCGAGAAAAACAAGAGAGAAGGGGTGAATTTCGTTTTAAAAAATTTTCTTTTGAATTTGAAAAACTTTCAAAAAAACACGTATGCAGCGAAAAAAATAAAATAGGAAGAACATAGTGGAAAATATGAACACTTTTATTTTTTACTTTGTTTATAGCCCTAATAACTACTACTTCAAAATCCACGATTCCTTGGATCATTTTTGATTGGGTAATCCATTAGATTCTCCTTCCGAGAACTCTCAACAGGGACAATGCGATTACTTGATGTAGGAGATTGTAACACTTTCTTAGAACTCTCCTAACAGAATTTAATACTTAAAGTATATGGTCATCGACAATAAAAAGATGTAGAATATCGCGTTAGTTGTTAGAGGGATTCAACTCAAAGTGCAGCTTACACGTACACTTGAGATGGGAACAGAAATTCAAGGGAGTTGCTGTTAGGACTCCTTGTCAGGATTGTTGTTTTTGTTGGACGTCGATCCCCTCTTTTTATAGCAAAGCTTCACATGATTTGAACCCATGAGGTCGGAATTGGTTTTCGAGATTCAAACTTTATCGATCAACTGATCAGTAGGTTCAGTTGATTGATCCTTTATGGTCAGTTTACTTGAGAGAGCGGAAACTAAAACTAAGGAAAAGTTTCCGCCGTTTACTTCATTAAAATTTTCTGGTGGAAAAGAAACGCAATCCATCAACAGATGGTTTTAGAATCAAAATTGATCACCTCAAAATCAGACGGAAAGCAACGGATGGAAAAAAATGACGCATGTATCTCATTTCATTTACAAAATTACACCATATACCAAAAAAATGACGCATGTACCCTTTTTAACTCACAAAATTACACCATGTGCCTAAAAAATGACGCATATACCATTTTTATTTATAAAATTACATTGTATATATCCACCTTCCCCTATCAAGATAAACAAGCATGCAAAGTAATAGATTTCTTTACCTTTTCTCTTCTCTTCCTCCAAGGATAATTTTCTACTAGAGATTCCTTTCCGTTCCTCATTCGTGCTTTAGAGTAAACATAGCATTAAGCCTGCCTGGCTTCACATCCCAATTCAGCCTTTGAATGAGATTTATGTTTAGTGGACTGAAAACCTGTATCAGTAGACTGAATCACTGCTTCTCCCTTGACTTATCCAATCAGCTCGTTGTATTTATCTATGTTACTCGGTTGACTGATACTTACTATCAACCGAATGAACGATTGCTTCTCCCTATGCTTATCCGATCAGCTCGTTGTCTTTATCCTTGTGGTTCGGTCGACTAATCCTGACGATCAATTGACGGAACCAGTTGATCATTGCATCTACTAAAGCTTACTTCTAAATTCACTGCGTTTATTGGATTATGTAACAAAATACAAGATATTCTTACAATACAGAGTTAGAACCAAATAGAGATATGTAAAATATGTGGCTTATGTCCTGTCTGACCTTGACTATGATCTAGTTTGATCTTAACTTTAGATTTCCCATTTGACTCTAAGTTGGATCAATACCTAAGTCATCCCAAATTGGGATGTATTCACACTAGATCTCTTCATTCCAATTTACTTATCTTACTTACTACTCGTCAAACCTCCTTTGACTTCTGATCTCTTAACCCACCAGGTCTTCCTACTAGTTTTTTGGTTCTCCTAACCCAACTGCACTTCCTTGCCAGATGTCTGGTCCTTCCTGACTTATCTGGGCTTCTTGCAGGTTGTCTAGTCCTAGCGACTCAACTAGGCTTCTGCATGGTGTCTAGTCATTTAGATCAATCGAGTAATTTTATGTCTGTACACTAGTCAACACATTAAATACATAAAATCTAACTTCAACCTTTTCGTCAAACATCAGAACATGAATTTTATTATCAATGCTGTCTATATCTAATTTTTCTTTTTTTGATATTTGACAAACTGACTAAAATTAAATTTAACTATACTTTTGTGCTCAATATTAAAAATTAAGTTCAAATTTCAAAATTCAGATTTTAATTTTTCTCTCTCCCTTTTTATTTTTAACCTTTCACTCCCCTGCTAAACATTAAAAAAATTTCAACCATTGAAACTCAACAGGCATGAGATGAGATAAGGAATTCAAGAAATTAGGTATTTAACGAATAAATTGCATACATAAAAAACATGCCAACACAAATCAAGGTCTAAACACATACTAGCTAAGTCAAATAGAGATTAGAGCGTGCCAACAGTACTAAGATAAGTCAAAGCAAGTCATGGAGTCAAACATATATAAAACATACTAAATACATTCATGTCTAAACACGTCAACTAAGTCAATCATCAGATGGAGGAGGTGGGGATCATGCCCAGTCCAAAGATAATCAAATATACAAATGGATTCTAGTTATCAGGTATAGATTTTATCGTAATTAAGTTCTTCTACTTTATTAAAATCTTTAGCTACTAATCTAACTTTATTTCAGATTATTTCACCTTTATCATTTAATTTTTTCCAAAAGACTCATTTTGTGTCTATTACGATTTTATTTATAGTTGGAGGTACTAGGTCTCAAACTTTATTTCATTCAAATTGGGCTAGTTCTTGCATGACTATTACTTAGTAAGGCTTCATCTATTATTTTTTATTCGATTTTTGATATGTGTGATGATCCTGTCCGAACCAGAAGTCAACAGACGCTGGGCACGTGACGCTCCAAGGCTCGCTGATGTAGGTCTCCAACTGGTGTCGAGATGCTCCGGCTATCCTGCACAGAAGTCGAGCCGGGAAGGGGATTCCCAGCGACGACCCTCCGACGCTCAAGTCAGGTAAATCACGATGAACAAGGTGGCTCCAGAAGTCTCAGAGTACATACCAGCCCCCCCTGTCGATGAAACCTGAGGTTCTTTATATAGAGCTGTGAAAGGTTTGGGCACGCGTACCAAGGTGCATAAGTGTCCCCTGTCCTATCCTAGGTATGCGGCTGTCAGAAAGTTTACCTGTCCTTTCCTAGGTACGCGGCTGTCAGAAAGTTTACCTGACCCATATCGCTACAGTCAAAGCATGCCCTCGATGGGACAGCAGAATCCCCTGTCACAAGATTTGGAGCATGACACACACGTGAAACCTACAGGTTGTCAGAGAAAGAAATCCTCTGGCCCTTTCCTTTGCTCCAAACTTGTAGTCCGAGCGGAAAGATACCTAAACATCCGACCGGACATCCGCAGTGGTTTACTTGTGCTTTGTGGAGACTAACAAACAGGGGTGCTTTATGACTGTGATCGGTCAAAAGGTCAGCTCGGTCCATGACCTTTTTAACTGAGCGTCGGAACCCCGATTTGACAGGGTGCCTACCAACTATAAGTGCAAACCGGCCGGACCCTTCCAGGTACTCGATTCCATCGGCCGGCCGGCAGTCCAGTCGGACCGGCCATCTATGGCCGTCCGTCCGGTCGGACCACACTCTCCTCTGGGTGGGCGGCTGTTCCGGTGACTTCCACTTGGCGTTGACTTTGCAAGAAGGGGGGGCCCACTCTTACTACCGGATCACTTGCCTTCCCTTCAAGTCTAGTCGAAGGAGGCGCATAGTCCGACTGACTGGACTGTGAGTCTAGCCGAACGGCTCTTCCATGCTAATCTCCTCCGCCCGGTCAGCGGCAGAGGTATCCTTGAACGAATCAATGATGGCTTTCGCCGGATCTCCTTGCGTTCTGCGCCAATCTTCGACATCAATGTCGATCATACCTTCATTAAATGCTCCGAATGATTGACTGCCACGTGGAGCAATGCCATCAGAGTACGGAGGCGGTTGCATGATATTTTGATGTGACCGAAGCAATTCGAAATAAACGGCTAGATGTATGCATTGATTCCCGTGACCTGGATCCGACGGTGGAGGCCGACCGGCCCTCACCCTATAAATTCTGCGTTTCCTTCTCGCCTTCACACGCCTCCGTTACCTCTACTGTTGCTCTCTGCGCTGTGGAGCTCCGGCGATCTTGTGGCTGCCTTCTGACGCTCTCCGGCGCCTTTCCTCGATTCATCTCCCCTCAGTAAGGTTTTAGATCTCTCCTCCTTCCTTTCCGGTATCTAATCCGTATTTCTTCCCCTAGCTCGAGTCTTTGAAATTCCATTCCTTCGTCTTTGGAACTTCCTTTTTGATTTCTTCTGCCCCGATCATGGCCAGTTCTTCTCATCCCGAAGAACAATCCTTAGGCCCATGGTATACTACCATGCGATCTCGTTTCGAACAACGGGATTTTGATATTTTGGCTGACAATTTCGAAATCCCCGAGGATATCGAAGTTCGCCTAGCTGGTCCTGCCGCTCGGCCACACAGACCGCCGCGCGGTGGTTTTTGTGTCTTTCGCGACCAATTTACCGCCGGTCTGCGGTTCCCCGTCCATCCTTTTATAGCAGACGTCTGCAATTATTTTGGCGTGCCGCTCGGAAGTTTAGTACCAAACACCTTCCGTCTCCTCTGCGGCGTTGTCGTTTTGTTCAAGATTCACAACATTCCCCTCCGACCGGAGGTCTTCTTTTATTTCTATTATCCTAAGCAAGCCGAGCCGGGCACCTTTATGTTCCAAGCTCGGCCCGGTTTGGTCTTCTTCAATAAACTACCCACTTCCAATAAACATTGGAAGGACTATTATTTCTACCTCCGCATGCCCAGTCAGCCAAACTTTCCGACCCAGTGGCAAGTCAGTCTACCTCCCCCTCCCGAACTGAAGAAATTCAAGACCCGACCGGACTATCTTCACGCCGCAAATGTACTAGCCGGTCTACGACTTGACATCAACAAGCTTCTTCACGAGGGAGTGATGTACATTTTCGGGCTGAGTCCTATACGGACCCCACTTCCGACCGGCTTCGGTAAGAACTTTGCTTTGGCACTTGCTTTAATTGCTAACTGATTTCTTTTTCTCTTCATGCAGCTGACATCGTCATGGACTGGAGGCTGTGGCAGCCAAAGAAATGAAGGCGCTGGGTATTCAGCCGGTCGGTTCTCACGAAGGAGAGAGCGGCACCCAGGCTGAATCGGCCGCTCAGGCCTCTCAACAGCATGTGGACAGCGGCGCTACCCCCTCCAGGGAACCAACGGCCCCCGAGGAAGGGTCCGTTCGGGAGGAGGATCAGCCACTGCAAAAGAGACGCCGAGTGGAGACCCCGCTACGTTCGGCTACCTCCGCGGTCCAACCCTCTGACCGGGCCGCCTCGACTGCGAAAGGGAAGGCGCCGGTGCCTGAGACCATTTCATCTGACCGGACGCCTTCTGACTGGGACGAGCTGACTGCTCCGGTCGAGGCCACTCCGGTCGACACTCTCCCCCCCGCTCGCCGTTCAGTCCAACGTTCGACCATCCATTCGCGGTCTTCTGCGCCAGCTTCTGATCCCGGTCGGGCGATCCCTGGTCACGGCCGCACAATACGGGTTACTCTTCATCTTCCGACTGAAGAGTTGCTGCCAGAAGCTGACCGGACGACCGTGCCCGAGCACACTGTTACTTTGAAAGGGCCCCTCGCCGAGATGTGGGCCGACGCTCGGGCGCGCGTAGCACTGATCCCTCTCCAGAACTTAGCCAACAGCCACATGCAAGCGGCTACGGGGGTAAGTTCTTCGTTGTTTTTTGTTTTTTGTTTTACCTAAAATATTTCCGCTCGGCTTCTAACAACTGCGCCTTTCGTTTCAGAGGTGGGTGGAAGAGATAGCAGTTTCCAACCGTCTGGCTATGGCGGACGAGGAGATAAGGCAACTGCGGGCGGCAGGTGGTCCGAGCGGCTCCCAAGGACCTTCCTACTCCGAGCTGCAAAAAGAGCTGAAGAAAACTCAAACTCTGCTAGCTGCTGAGCAGAAGAAAACAGCTGATCAGGCCCACGCCCTAGCCGAGTCCGAGCGACAGGTCAAGTCGCTTGACACAAAGATAACTCTGGCCACCACTCGGAAGAACACAGCCATCTCCGATCTGGAGAAGAAAAACGTGGAGGCCCGGGGCCTGGAGTTGAAGATAAAGGAGCTGACGGAGCAGCTCCATCGGGAGAAGGCAGGCCGCTCGGCCGATGCGGAGAAGATTGAACGTCTGAATGAGGCCCTGACAAGCTCCCAGGCAACCTTCAAGGAATACCAGGATGCCGAGCCGAGCCGAGTCGCCGCTCTCCGACAAAGTTACATCCGATCGCCCGAGTTCTCGGAGAAAATTTGCGAGCGGATGTACTCGGCTTTCGACCTGGCAATTACGGCCACTATGACCTATCTGAAGTCGAAGGGCCTTCTTCCGGAGTCCACCAATATTCCAGCCGGCGATCAAGTGGAGCTCCTGAGCAACATTCCGAGGGACCTCTACGACTACATCGAGTAATTTTTGTAATTTCGCCACCGTTCCATTTGGTATATGGCGGTGAGGCTGTCATACCGGTCGAAGTCGGCGTTGAGTCAGCCAGGATCCAGAACTATGATGATGACAACACCGAACGAAGAAACATGGAGCTGGACTTGGTAGAAGAGGAGAGGGCAAAGGCGTCCGTTCGGCTGATGGCGTACCGTCAGCGGATGAAGCAAAACTACAACCGGCGCGTAATTCCCAGATCGTTCCAAGTCGGCGATCTTGTCTGGAAGAAAGTCAAGCCGGTCGGCGACGTCGGCAAGCTTGAAGCGCCATGGGCAGGCCCTTTCAAAATCATCGAGAAGCTCCGCTCGGGCGCGTATTATCTGGAAGATGAGGACGGACGGCAGCTAGATAGGCCGTGGAGCGCGAACCACCTCCAGCCTTACCGGGCAGGGTGAAAGGTGTATCACTGTAAATCACCCTGTGTATTTCATTTTTCGACTAAATACTTGAAATGCAGAGATGAAAAGTCAAAGGAGCGAATATAAGGCATTATCATCGTAGCGCGAAGGCCCCTAGGCCGATCGGCCGGGAGGTTTATGTGGTTAGACTTGTAAGCAAATAACCCGTGCCGTTCGGCCGGAATTAAATTGGTCAAGCCAAACGCTCGAAGATCGAAGGCCCCGTACCCTTCGAACGGAGGTATATTATCCGAGCCAAAATGAGCAACTCCGAACGGAAGTGTCAAAATTAGCCTTGACGGCCGTCTAGCCCAGACGTTAAACCGCAGAGCCGCGCCGACCGGCTATAAATATCCGCGCCGACGAGCACCGTCGTTAAAGATCAAGAGACGAGCCGGCGTCTATAAACCCTCCGAGCGGAAGACCGACGAGCACCGTCGTTAAAGATCAAGAGACGAGCCGGCGTCTATAAACCCTCCGAGCGGAAGACCGACGAGCACCGTCGTTAAAGATCAAGAGACGAGCCGGCGTCTATAAACCCTCCGAGCGGAAGACCGACGAGCACCGTCGTTAAAGATCAAGAGACGAGCCGGCGTCTATAAACCCTCCGAGCGGAAGACCGACGAGCACCGTCGTTAAAGATCAAGAGACGAGCCGGCGTCTATAAACCCACCGAGCGGAAGGCCGACGAGCACCGTCGTTAAAGATCAAGAGACGAGCCGGCGTCTATAAACCCTCCGAGCGGAAGACCGACGAGCACCGTCGTTAAAGATCAAGAGACGAGCCGGCGTCCATAAACCCTCCGAGCGGAAGACCGACGAGCACCGTCGTTAAAGATCAAGAGACGAGCCGGCGTCTATAAACCCTCCGAGCGGAAGACCGACGAGCACCGTCGTTAAAGATCAAGAGGCGGCGTCTATAAACCCTCCGGCGGAAGACCGGCGAGCACCGTCGTTAAAGATCAAGACGAGCCGGCGTCTATAAACCCTCCGGCGGAAGACCGGCGAGCACCGTCGTTAAAGATCAAGAGGCGAGCCGGCGTCTATAAACCCTCCGGCGGAAGACCGACGAGCACCGTCGTTAAAGATCAAGAGGCGAGCACTATAAACCCTCCGGCGGAAGACCGACGAGCACCGTCGTTAAAGATCAAGAGACGAGCCGGCGTCTATAAACCCTCCGAGCGGAAGACCGACGAGCACCGTCGTTAAAGATCAAGAGACGAGCCGGCGTCTATAAACCCTCCGAGCGGAAGACCGACGAGCACCGTCGTTAAAGATCAAGAGACGAGCCGGCGTCTATAAACCCTCCGAGCGGAAGACCGACGAGTACCGTCGTTAAAGATCGAGAGACGAGCCGGCGTCTATAAACCCTCCGAGCGGAATACCGACGAGCTCCGTCGTTAAAGATCAAGAGACGAGCCGGCGTCTATAAACCCTCCGAGCGGAATACCGACGAGCTCCGTCGTTAAAGATCAAGAGACGAGCCGGCGTCTATAAACCCTCCGAGCGGAATACCGACGAGCTCCGTCGTTAAAGATCGAGAGCCGCGCCGACCGGCTATAAATATCCGCGCCGACGAGCTCCGTCGTTAAAGATCGAGAGTCGCGCCGACCGGCTATAAATATCCGCGCCGACGAGCTCCGTCGTTAAAAATCAAGAGACGAGCCGGCGTCTATAAATAATCCGAGCGGAATATCGTCGACACTGCGATTATCCGTATTCCCCGCCGCTCGGCTGAACATGAACCTTTTTGTACTTAGGCCACTCGACCTAAGGTTCTAATTTTAATGAAATGCTTTCCTTTCGTGTACTCTATCTTTTTGCACTGTTCCCTGGCTAACACTTGTACGGTCCGCTCGTCTTCTATCACATCATACCTTGGGCATTCGAGGGGTGCACTCGTCCAGAATGAAGTGTTTTCCCCAGCTCTTCCGTCCGGCCGAATATCAATCTGGGCTGCTAGCCAGAATCGCTCGCTATAAGCCGATCCGAACCTTTTATACCTCGAGTCCGATCGGAAAATAGCTTCGGTCTGACAATCGGCGGGGAATACGGATAATCGCAGTGTCGACGATATTCCGCTCGGATTATTTATAGACGCCGGCTCGTCTCTTGATTTTTAACGACGGAGCTCGTCGGCGCGGATATTTATAGCCGGTCGGCGCGACTCTCGATCTTTAACGACGGAGCTCGTCGGCGCGGATATTTATAGCCGGTCGGCGCGGCTCTCGATCTTTAACGACGGAGCTCGTCGGTATTCCGCTCGGAGGGTTTATAGACGCCGGCTCGTCTCTTGATCTTTAACGACGGAGCTCGTCGGTATTCCGCTCGGAGGGTTTATAGACGCCGGCTCGTCTCTTGATCTTTAACGACGGTACTCGTCGGTCTTCCGCTCGGAGGGTTTATAGACGCCGGCTCGTCTCTTGATCTTTAACGACGGTGCTCGTCGGTCTTCCGCTCGGAGGGTTTATAGACGCCCGCTCGTCTCTTGATCTTTAACGACGGTGCTCGTCGGTCTTCCGCTCGGAGGGTTTATAGACGCCGGCTCGTCTCTTGATCTTTAACGACGGTGCTCGTCGGTCTTCCGCTCGGAGGGTTTATAGACGCCGGCTCGTCTCTTGATCTTTAACGACGGTGCTCGTCGGTCTTCCGCTCGGAGGGTTTATAGACGCCGGCTCGTCTCTTGATCTTTAACGACGGTGCTCGTCGGTCTTCCGCTCGGAGGGTTTATAGCCGCCGGCTCGTCTCTTGATCTTTAACGACGGTGCTCGTCGGTCTTCCGCCGGAGGGTTTATAGACGCCGCTCGTCTCTTGATCTTTAACGACGGTGCTCGTCGGTCTTCCGCCGGAGGGTTTATAGACGCCGCTCGTCTCTTGATCTTTAACGACGGTGCTCGCGGTCTTCCGCCGGAGGGTTTATAGACGCCGGCTCGTCTCTTGATCTTTAACGACGGTGCTCGTCGGTCTTCCGCCGGAGGGTTTATAGACGCCGGCTCGTCTCTTGATCTTTAACGACGGTGCTCGTCGGTCTTCCGCCGGAGGGTTTATAGACGCCGGCTCGTCTCTTGATCTTTAACGACGGTGCTCGTCGGTCTTCCGCTCGGAGGGTTTATAGACGCCGGCTCGTCTCTTGATCTTTAACGACGGTGCTCGTCGGTCTTCCGCTCGGAGGGTTTATAGACGCCGGCTCGTCTCTTGATCTTTAACGACGGTGCTCGGTCGGTCTTCCGCTCGGAGGGTTTATAGACGCCGGCTGCCTCTTGATCTTTAACGACGGTGCTCGTCGGTCTTCCGCCGGAGGGTTTATAGCCGCCTCGTCTCTTGATCTTTAACGACGGTGCTCGTCGGTCTTCCGCCGGAGGGTTTATAGACGGCTCGCCGCTTGATCTTTAACGACGGTGCTCGTCGGTCTTCCGCTCGGAGGGTTTATAGACGCCGGCTCGTCTCTTGATCTTTAACGACGGTGCTCGTCGGCGCGGATATTTATAGCCGGTCGGCGCGGCTCTGCGGTTTAACGTCTGGGCTAGACGGCCGTCAAGGCTAATTTTGACACTTCCGTTCGGAGTTGCTCATTTTGGCTCGGATAATATACCTCCGTTCGAAGGGTACGGGGCCTTCGATCTTCGAGCGTTTGGCTTGACCAATTTAATTCCGGCCGAACGGCACGGGTTATTTGCTTACAAGTCTAACCACATAAACCTCCCGGCCGATCGGCCTGGGGGCCTTCGCGCTACGATGATAATGCCTTATATTCGCTCCTTTGACTTTTCATCTCTGCATTTCAAGTATTTAGTCGAAAAATGAAATACACAGGGTGATTTACAGTGATACACCTTTCACCCCGCCCGGTAAGGCTGGAGGTGGTTCGCGCTCCACGGCCTATCTAGCTGCCGTCCGTCCTCATCTTCCAGATAATACGCGCCCGAGCGGAGCTTCTCGATGATTTTGAAAGGGCCTGCCCATGGCGCTTCAAGCTTGCCGACGTCGCCGACCGGCTTGACTTTCTTCCAGACGAGATCGCCGACTTGGAACGACCTGGGAATTACGCGCCGGTTGTAGTTTTGCTTCATCCGCTGACGGTACGCCATCAGCCGAACGGACGCCTTTGCCCTCTCCTCTTCTACCAAGTCCAGCTCCATGTTTCTTCGTTCGGTGTTGTCATCATCATAGTTCTGGATCCTGGCTGACTCAACGCCGACTTCGACCGGTATGACAGCCTCACCGCCATATACCAAATGGAACGGTGTGACTCCCGTCCCTTCTTTTGGCGTCGTTCGGATAGCCCACAAGACGCTCGGCACTTCATCCGGCCAACTCCCTCCCAAATGGTCGAGCCGAGCGCGCAGAATACGAAGAATTTCCCGGTTGGCGACTTCAGCTTGACCGTTGCTCTGAGGATAGGCCACGGACGTGAAATGTTGCTCAATGCCGTAGCTTTGGCACCAATCCTCCAACATCTTCCCTGTGAACTGCCGCCCGTTGTCGGACACCAATCGGCGAGGGATGCCGAACCGACAAATGATGTGCTGCCAGATAAATTTTTTAACCATTTGCTCAGTGATCTTTGCCATAATCTACCGCCACTAGTAAAAATTTCCTCTGCCCGGTCGCCATCGGAAATGGACCCACAATATCCATTCCCCACTGATCGAACGGACATGAGATGGTTGATGCCTTCATCTCCTCTGCCGGTCGGTGGGAGAAGTTGTGATACTTCTGGCATGAAAGGCATGTAGATACTGTCCGAGCGGCATCTGCTTGTAAAGTTGGCCAAAAGTATCCGGCCAAGAGGATCTTCTTGGCTAACGAGCGTCCGCCCGGATGACCTCCACATGATCCTTGATGTACTTCCTGGAGGATGTAAGCTGAGTCCTCCGAGCTCACACATTTTAGCAGAGGACGCGAGAAAGCTTTCTTGTAAAGCTGATCTCCGATGAGTGTAAACCGACCGGCTCTTCTTCTGAGGAGCCGGGCTGCATATTCATCGGATGGTGTGGTGCCCGAACGGAGGAATTCTATAATAGGTGTCCTCCAGTCACTTGGAAACGCGAGGCCTTGCATCCGGTCGACATGCGCCACCATCAGCGTTTTTTCAATTGGCTGCTGAATGGCGATCGGCTTGCAGTTTGGCCAACTCATCGGCACCTGGTTCTCCGTTCGGCTTCTGGATAAGCACTTCTCGGAAAGTAGCTTTGAGTTTTCAAAGGCCTCAGAGAGTTTAAGCCGAACACGCTTGATTTCAAAGGTGCTTGAAAGTTCTTGAGCGCCAACCGTGAATCCGAGTAGAGTTACCCGACCGCCCCACATGTCGTGCACCGTAATCCGGCTATAAGGGCCTCATACTCGCCTCATTGTTGGTGGCCTTGTAGTCCAAGGACGGATAGGTGCATCTTTTCTTCTTGCGGTGAGATAATATCTCCCGCTTCCGAGTCGAGTGGAAGACCCATCCACATATATCTTCCACAGAGCTTCCGGCTCGGGCCTCTGCACTTCGGTCACAAAATCAGCCAAGGATTGGGCTTTAATCGCCGAGCGGGGCTGGTACTGGATGTCAAACTCGCTTAATTCTGTCGTCCACTTGATAAGCCGTCCGGACGCTTCTGGATTCAACAGGACTCTTCCGAGTGGACTGTTCGTCAGGACAATGATTGTGTGGGCCAAGAAATACGGTCGAAGGCGCCGAGCGGCTAGAACCAATGCAAAGGCCAACTTCTCGAGCCCGGTGTAGCGAGATTCAGCATCTTTCAAAATATGGCTCAGAAAATACACCGGCTGCTCTTCGCCGTTCGCCCTCACAAGTGCTGAGCCTACAGCATGCTCAGTTGACGACAAATACATATACAGTGACTCGCCTCCGATCGGCTTGGCCAGTACAGGCAGGGAATTCAGATATGTTTTCAACTCTTCAAATGCTCGGTCACACTCTTCGTTCCACTGGAACTTAGTAGCTCTGCGTAGGATCTTGAAGAATGGCAGGCTCCGGTCGGCAGTTTTGGAGATGAATCTGGACAAAGCAGTTATCCGACCGGTCAACCGTTGCACTTCCCTTGTGTTTCTGGGAGGAAGCATGTCTTGCAGAGCTTTCACCTTGTTGGGATTTGCTTCGATCCCCCGCTCGGTCACTATATACCCCAAGAAACGCCCTCCTTTAGCTCCGAACAGGCATTTCTGGGGATTTAGCTTGACTCCATATTTGCGCAGTGTTCGGAAGGTTTCTTCCATATCCTTGAAAAGATCGGCCGCTCGGACGGATTTGATAAGAATGTCGTCCACGTAAACTTCCAGGTTCCGCCCGATCTGCTCCTTGAATACCTTGTTCATCAAGCGCTGATAGGTGGCCCCGGCATTCTTCAATCCGAACGGCATCACATTGTAGCAATATGTGCCGTCGGCCGTTACGAAGCTCACCTTTTCTTGATCTTCGCGGGCGAGCGGTACCTGGTGATAGCCCTGGTAGGCGTCAAGCATGCAAATTAACTCACATCCGGCCGTAGAGTCCACCAGCTGATCTATCCGGGGCAGAGGATAAAAATCCTTGGGACAGGCTTTGTTTAAGTCCCGAAAGTCAATGCAAACTCGCCACTTGCCGCCCGGCTTGGAGACCAATACCACGTTGGCTAGCCAGCTCGGGAACTGCACCTCGCGTATGTGGCCGGCCTCCAGGAGTTTCTCTACTTCCGCCCGGATTATGGCATTCTGCTCGGCGCTAAAATCTCTTTTTTTCTGCTTTACTGGCCGAGCGTCAGGTCGGACATGCAACTCATGTTGCGTTAGGCTAGGCGAAATTCCGGGCAACTCGTGTGTCGACCAAACAAAGACATCATGATTTTGCCGGAGGCATTGGATCAGCTTCTTCTTCTGTTTTTCCTCTAGATCTGAGGCGATGAAAGTGGTGGCCTCCGATCGGGTCGAATGGATCTGAACTTCCTCCTTTTCATCATAAATTAAAGCAGGAGGTTTCTCGGTTATGGCGTGTACCTCGATTCGGGGGACCTTCCGAGCGGAAGAAGCTTCTGCTCGGATCATCTCTATATAGCAACGCCGAGCTGCTAGTTGATCTCCCCGCACTTCTCCAACTTTGTCCTCCACGGGAAATTTTATCTTCTGGTGGAAGGTTGAGACAACCGCTCGGAATTCGCCGAGCGCCGGTCGTCCCAAAATGACGTTGTAGGATGAGGGAGAGTCAACCACCACGAAGTTTGTTGTCCTGGTCCTCCTGAGCGGCTCTTCTCCCAGCGAGGTGGCCAACCGGATTTGTCCGACCGGCTGAACTTCATTGCCCGTAAACCCGTAGAGCGGGGTCGTCATTGGAAGCAGCTCGGCTCGATCAATTTGCAGCTGATCGAACGCCTTCTTGAATAGTATGTTGACCGAGCTCCCTGTGTCAACAAATATGCGGTGAATGGTGTAATTTGCTATTACCGCTTTAATGAGCAGCGCGTCGTCGTGGGGTACTTCTACTCCTTCCAAGTCTCCGGGCCCGAAAGTGATTTCCGGTCCACTTGCCCGCTCTTGGCTACAGCCGACCGTATGGATCTGCAGCTGCCGAACGCCTGCCTTTCTTGCTCGGTTGGAGTCTCCTCCGGTCGGCCCACCAGCAATAACGTTGATTTCGCCCCGGGAAGTATTGCTCCTGTTTTCTTCCTCCCGAGTGGATGGTCGGGACCGTTCCCTGGACGTCCGGCGACTTTCCTGTCTTGGGGATCTATGCCGATCGGACGTATGGTGATGTCGCCTCTCTATGCGGGTCCGGTCGGCTTCCTGGGTCCTTTGCCTCGTGTTGAGGGGAGGAGACCGTCGTTCGGTTCTCCGGGGAACAGGATTGGACACAAAGGGAAGGCTTCGGCAATCCCTCGTGTTGTGCGTATCCGTTTGGTGGAATTTGCAGAACATTGGGGTCCACCTCTTCTTTGGCTTGGGCCGAGCGGCAGCCACTTCTTGCACGTGCGATCTGGTGTGGGGAGATCGAATTGCTTCAGCCCTTGGTCCTCTAGGTGGTTGCTGAGCGGAGTGCTGCTTCCGCTCGGCATGAACAAGTGCACGCTCGGTTGGAGCTTCTTTTTTCCGAGCGGCTTGCGCTTCTTCCACGTTTATGTATTCGTTGGCCCGATGTAGCATGTGATCATAGTCTCGGGGCGGCTTTCGGATGAGCGACCTGAAGAAGTCCCCATCAACAAGGCCTTGTGTGAAGGCGTTCATCATCGTTTCCGATGTGGCTGTTGGGATGTCCATCGCCACTTGGTTGAATCGCTGGATGTAAGCTCGAAGCGATTCTTTTGGTTCTTGCTTGATGGCGAACAAGCTAACGCCGACTGCTGGCGAAGTGGTGGAGGAAGGCCGTTCGGAAGTCCTTGAAGCTTGTGATGGATCCGTCCGGCAGTCTACGGAACCACCGCTGGGCCGATCCCGAGAGCGTGGTAAGGAAGACTCGGCACTTCACTCCATCAGTGTATTGGTGGAGCGTGGCGGTATTATCAAACTTACCCAAATGATCATCCGGGTCCGTTGTTCCATTATACTCGCCGATCGTAGGGGGCACGTAGTGCTTGGGCAGAGGATCTCGCAGAATGGCTTCCGAAAATTGGCGGTTGGTCCGCTCGGGAGATGAGTCCGTCCGGGGAGCTTTCCCCTTCCTGTCATCCCGCCTTGGCATTTCATCTGAGGAAGATCCTATATCTCTTCGGGCTGGCGCGGCTCCAGGGGTGCGAAATAAGGCCCGGTGGAATGCGACGGTGGCTGGAGGTGCTTCCGCTCGGCCCCCCGACGCGGACGTTGCTTGTTGCTCCGCCCGCTCGGCGGATGCTTTTTGCTTTTGCTCCACGAGTTTGGCGGCCCTTATCTCGACCAGAGCGTCGAGTTCCTCCCTTGAAAGCGTCACCGTGTGCTGTCGTCCAGCCTCGTCCATTGTCTCTGCTCGGATGCAGGAGCGTTCCCACAGACGGCGCCAATTTGATCCTGTCCGAACCAGAAGTCAGCAGACGCTGGGCACGTGACGCTCCAAGGCTCGCTGATGTAGGTCTCCAACTAGTGTCGAGATGCTCCGGCTATCCTGCACAGAAGTCGAGCCGGGAAGGGGATTCCCAGCGACGACCCTCCGACGCTCAAGTCAGGTAAATCACGATGAACAAGGTGGCTCCAGAAGTCTCAGAGTACATACCAGCCCCCTCTGTCGATGAAACCTGAGGTTCTTTATATAGAGCTGTGAAAGGTTTGGGCACGCGTACCAAGGTGCATAAGTGTCCCCTGTCCTATCCTAGGTATGCGGCTGTCAGAAAGTTTACCTGTCCTTTCCTAGGTACGCGGCTGTCAGAAAGTTTACCTGACCCATATCGCTACAGTCAAAGCATGCCCTCGATGGGACAGCAGAATCCCCTGTCACAAGATTTGGAGCATGACACCCACGTGAAACCTACAGGTTGTCAGAGAAAGAAATCCTCTGGCCCTTTCCTTTGCTCCAAACTTGTAGTCCGAGCGGAAAGATACCTAAACATCCGACCGGACATCCGCAGTGGTTTACTTGTGCTTTGTGGAGACTAACAAACAGGGGTGCTTTATGACTGTGATCGGTCAAAAGGTCAGCTCGGTCCATGACCTTTTTAACTGAGCGTCGGAACCCCGATTTGACAGGGTGCCTACCAACTATAAGTGCAAACCGGCCGGACCCTTCCAGGTACTCGATTCCATCGGCCGGCCGGCCATCTATGGCCGTCCGTCCGGTCGGACCACACTCTCCTCTGGGTGGGCGGCTGTTCCGGTGACTTCCACTTGGCGTTGACTTTGCCAGAGGAGGGGGGGGCCCGCTCTTACTACCGGATCACTTGACCTATATTTCTAAAGGTTGATTGGTTTAAACTCATGACTCTGGATGACCTATTACTTGTTTAATTGGATGGTTTGAGTTTATTCTTAGGTGGCATTTGGTTCTTTTCTACGAATCAGAATGTGAATGAGTATCATGGTATTATGGAATATGAATGAGTATTAGCTTAGATAGCATTCTTAAAAATAATGTTTGGTTAGTTGAGTATTTTCAATCGGAATGAACCTAAATTTCCTTTTTTACCTTTAGAGGAAAATAAGAGAAAAAATTAGATGGGAGAGAAAGTTGAATGTGAGAAAAACATATGATGAGAGAGAATAATGAGAGAGAAAGTGTGATGGCTGGGGAAAGTATTGTTAGGGTGTATACTAAAAACCTAGCTTTTGGTATAAACATTTATCTAGAAATAAGAATCACATTGGTCAAATGTCTACATTTATGATAAATGTAGTTGTTCAATTAATTTATATTGTAGATAACATGGTGTGTGGTGTCACACACAGAGGATCATGTTATCAGTACCTTATAAATTATAAACAGTAGCTCACGACCAAAATGGAAAGGAACAAACCATTAGAAGGTCGTAGTGTAATTAGGTATCAGTTTATCTTGACTGTATAATTACACTAGTACACTTAGAGTGTATTGAGTAGGACCATTTGAGGTCGTTTCTTTTATACTGATTTTATAAAGAAACAAAGACCTCGGTTATTATGGAAGTGTGTGCTCTTAATCCTAATATAATAACAAGCCCATATATTTGATATTTATTTCTTTAATTTATCAATGGGTGAGATTTAGTTCGATGAATCAATAAGCCCGATAAGTTGGGAAATGGTATCACTTATAGTGTGTGTTGTTGATTATAGAAGGAAACTGTGTCCTAGAGATACTAGGTTGATAATGTCCTCAAGAGGAGCTCATAAGGATTGTCATGTTAAACCCTGCAGGTGGACCTAGTCCGACATGATGATAAGGTTGAGTGGTACTACTCTTGGACTAAGATATTAATTAAATGAGTTGTCAGTAACTCACTTAATTAGTGGACATTTGTTATCTTAAATACAGGGAGACTAACACACTCATAATAAGAAGGAGCCCAAAATGTAATTTGGGATTGGTGCGGTAGTTCAATAATAGTTCTTTAGTGGAATGAATTATTATTGATGAAATTAAGTTGTGTGTTCGGGGCGTAAATTCATCGGGAGACAAACCAATTCCTCCTCTCGGTCCCTATCGTAGCCTCTAGTATATAGAGATTTATACCCACCGCATACCCACCTTCTTACCCATCTAATGGGGCCGGCCAAGCTAGCTTGGAACCCAAGCTAGGGCCGGCCAAGACCAAGTGGATGAGTCAAGTTGGTGGCCGGCCAAAGCTTGGGTCCCAAGCTTAGGTGGCCGACCACTAGAATATTAAAAGGATTTTTATTAAAATTATTTCTTATGTGGATATCATGATTTTAAAAGAGAGTTTAAAAATTAAAAATTTCCTTTTATAACTTTCTACAAAAGATTAAGAGAAGAGATTAATCTCTTTCCTTATTTGTAGATTAAAAGGATGATTTTAATTTTTGGTAAAAACTTTCCTTATTTGTAAATCATCTACATGTTTAAAAGAGAGTTTAAAATTTGAAATCTTTCCTTATTTGTTGATTAAAGGAGGATTTTAAATTTTAAGAAAACTTTCCTTTTAACCATGTTCATGATTTAAAAGAAAGTTTAAAATTAATAATTCTCTTTTATTAGTTTCTACAAAGATTGAGAAAAGATTTGATATCTTTCCTTATTTGTAGATTAAAAGAGATTTTAATTTTTAGAGATAACTTTCTTTTTATCCACATGTTTAAAAGAAAAATTTTAATTTATTAAATTTCCTTTTTATAAACCAATCATAAAGGGATTAAATTATTGAAGAAATTTTATAAATTTCTGGAGACAAATTAGGAAGTTTTAATTAATTAAAACTCTCCTTGTTTGTAGCTTTGGGGTGGCCGGCCATGTAAATTAAGAAAAGGAAAATTGTTTTAATTAAATAAAATTTTCCTTTTCATGGCAAAAGAATTAAGGAAGTTTTTAATTAAATTTCTTTATTTGCCAAGACCAAGGATTATAAAAGAGGGGGTAGAGAAGACTTCATGGTGAACAATCTCTATTATTCTCCCTCTCCTATTCTTTGGTGTGGCCGGCCAACATCTTCTCCCTTTCTTCCTCTTTGTGGTGGCCGAAATTCTCTATTGCTTGGAGCTCTTGTGGAGGCCGGATACTACTTGGAGAAGAAGAAGAAGGAGAGAAAGCTTGCATCTCTTGGAGCTTGGTTGGTGTTTTTTCTTCTTCCTTGGTGAAGCTTTATTTTTTGTGGCCGAACCTAGCTAGGAGGAGAAGAAGGTGGTTGGTGGTTTCTCATCTTGGAAGATCGTTGCCCACACAACGTCCGAGATTAGAAGAGGAATACGGTAGAAGATCAAGAGGTTTTTCTACAAGGTATAACTAGTAATTTTTCTTTCCGCATCATACTAGTTATTTATGGAAATAATACCAAATACAAGAGGCTTACGATTCTAAAATTTCGAATATATTTTTTCGATGTTGTGTTCTTTTGTTTTTCTTTTCCTTGTGATTTGATTGTTCTTTTCGGTTAACCTAAAGTTATTTTAGGAAATTAAATATTAACTTTCTATAAAAGGTTTTGTCTAGTCGGTGGTGGTTGCTCCCATATCCAAGAAGGCCATGTGCCTCGCCACGTCAGTACTGGGAACCGATTATGGAAATTAATATTTAATGGAATTAATAACTTAAGGTGATTTGGGTCGAACGTGTTAAGTTCCGCAGGAGACCCAAGTCAAAACCTAAAAGAACAAATAGATTAAGTTTTGGATCAAACGTGTTAAGATCCGCAGGCGATTCAAAATTTAATTTAAAAGAACACATGGTAGCTAGGAAAAGGTTCAGACCTTTGTACAAAATTTTTGTACAGTGGAACCTCTAGGCTTTCCGAGTAGCAACCAACAAGTATGATGAGAGAAAATAAGGAGAGATTGTATGATAGGAGAGATTGAGAAGAGAAAAAGTATGATGAGAGAGAAAGTGTGCGGAGAGAGAGAGTGATGGGAACAAATGGAGAGAGAAAGTATGATGAGAGAAAATAAAAGATTGAGGAGAGAGAAAGTATGAAGAGAGAGAAAGTGTGATGAGAGAAAATGAGAGATTGAGGAGAGAGAAAGTATGCTGAGAGAAAAAGTATGATTAGAGAAAGTGAGGAGAAAGAGTGTAATGAGAGAGAATGAAGAGAGAGAAAGTATTATGAGAGAAAATAAGGAGAGAATGGTTAGAGAGATTGAGGAGAGAGAAAGTATGATAAAAAAATGAGGAGAGAATGGTAAGAGAGATTGAGGAGAGATAAAGTATGATAAAAAAAAATGAGGAGAGAATGGTAAAAGAGATTACGGAGAGAGAAAGTATGATAAAAAATGAGGAGAGAGTGTGTAATGGGAGAGAAAGTGTGATGGAAGAGAATCAAGAGAGAGAAAATGAGGAGAGAGTGTGTGTGATGAGAGAGAATATAGAGAGAAAATGATAGAGAATTTGTGATGAGAGAGAATGAGTAGAGAGAAAGTGTGATGATAAAATAAGAAGAGAGAAAATATGATGAGAGAGAACAAGGAGAAAGAGTGAGAAATGAAAGAAAAATTGAACAAATATACTAAGAATATTTTTGTCCAAAACTTAATTCACATTCCTATTCCATCAAAACCCAAGAGAGGAGGTGAATTTTATCCATACCCAAGTTTTTGGATTTCATTCCAAAATCTTGATTCCATTTTCATCAACCAAACACAAGATTTGGGAATGAATCAATTCCTTTATTCCCAAACTCCTAAACCAAACGTCACCTTAATGTCCTTGGATTGGTTTGTTCTTGCTGTGGAATTTGTTCATCTTCTTCTTAATTTCTAATTATGGTTTTGTTAAGCCCCCCTTCATCATTGCTAGATTTATTAAAATTTATTGGTTGATATTGATATTGATTTTATTTAGTGTTAGAGTTTTCATCAAACTTAACATTTGTTGTTTATTTAAATTTTAATGTGTTTTTATTATACACTTTATAAGCCCTACTATTTAAGGAATATCCTAAGAAACTTTATTTTTTATTTTTGAGGTAAATTTTCCTAAATGCTCTCCTGTATTTAAAATATGTATATTATAATCAAATACTTTAAAATATTTAATATTTGGTATCTTATTAAAATAAATTTTATAAATGTTTTATTAATCATAGTTCTGTTTTGGACGTAGCACACCATATTCACAGCTTTGGCCCAAAAATAGTTTGGTGGATTAAATTCGTTTAACATTGTTCTTGCAGCCTCTTGAAGAGTTTTATTATTTCTTTCTACTATTCCATTTTATTGGGGGTGTTTTAGGACATAAAAAATTCATGGTGGTAACCATTTTCTAGGCAAAAATTATTAAACCTATGGTTTTTGAATTCTCCCCCATTATCACTCTTAATTCTTTTCATTTTTAAGACTTTTTATTTTCTATTTGTTTACAAAAATTATTAAATATTTTAAATGTTTCATTTTTGCATTTTAAAATTTTAACCCATGTATATCTAGAGTAGTTGTCGATAATTACCAAACAATATAAATTCCCATTTATAGATCGTATTCCGTGTGAGTCAAATTAGTCCAAGTGTAAGAGCTCAACTATGTTATTGGTTCAAGCTTGATTGGTTTGTTTATGAGTTGACATAGTTAGTTTCCCTTGTTCACAAACATTACAAATTTTTTCTTCAAGCTTGGTTACCTTTGGTAGTCCTCTAACTAGACAATTTAGTTTAATTAAATTCCTAAAGTGGATGTGGAATAGTCTCCTATGTCACAACTAAGTTTCCTCTTAGTTTTTTGAATTCATCTCACCATTTCTAAGTTATCAAACATTGTAAACTTATAGTTCTGTGAGTTGAGTTTAGTTTTTAATGTTGAGTTAAATAATTGTTAATCTAAGATAGTTTTAACTTGTATTAGATTGAAGTTTAGACATGGGTTTACCAAGTAAGCTTCCTTAGAATAAACTTTTAGGTTGTGGTGAGTCACTTGGACATCATTAAAGTAATCATGTGCCTAAGACAAAGCTTTTTCAAATTGTTCTGTTCAAGGAACTTAATACTAAATTTTAGTCTAATTAGTTCAGATAACTGGGATAGCTTCAGCTAATTCCACTAAATTGATTGCACCAAGTTGAACATGGACATGCTTTTAATAGAGCTTCTCTAACCTACTGTCATCCTAACATTTTTCGATACTATTGATCAAGTTAGAACTAACTTATTGTTTTTGTTTTTAACTTTTCTAACCCTAAGTGTCAAACAAATAAGCATGCAAGTTAAATGCAGTAATCGAGTTATCACCTTCCTCTTAATCATAGATTGTATTGTTTTTGTTAAGTAATAGATTTCACTTTTAGGTATAGAATATTGATTATGTCCTACTTGATTGATTAGAATGGTCGTCTCAAGGTTCCACGAGGCCCTAGGCAAAAAAAAAGTCTTTAATAATTTTTTTAAAATTAAAAATTTTCCTTATCCTTTTTCATTTAGACTTGGGACCGACAATGACGGGATTAAAAAAGTATTAAAAAATCTAATAATAATATTTTATGATATTTTAAGTGCATAATAAATCATGTTTGTGATTGTAGTAAATTTGGTTGCGTCAAAAAAGGAAAAATGGGGAAAAAAAATTCTCATGCAATTTCTAATAATCTATTTTTCTAACAATGCTTGGGTTCATAATCCATTCCATCCATAATTTATCATTTATATATAACAATAAAGAACATTTCAAGGAAAAGAAAAGAGCGAAGAAATATTACTGAGTGAGGTAGGAGAAGGATGACTTCTTAGAGAATCAACGACGAGGGAGGAAAAAAAAAATACAAATCGAGCACTTATGAGAGAATGAGTAAATGATCATCTAATTACAAAATGAGATGAAAGCAAATGAAATTAGGTCTAAGGTCTTATATATTTATATTGTAGTTCTAGATAGAATTTTATGACTAGACAATATAATAATTATAATTAATATGTAATTAAATGTAGTTGCCATTGGAATTAATTAGTATTATGGAAATCGAAGTGAGCAAAATCTGAAGCAAAATTGTGTGCATTGAAAGCAAGTAAAATCTGAAGCAAAATCTAAAAAGCACCGGGGCGGAAATCGAAGCAAGCAAAATCTACATGCATACATGATGCAGCCTAGGCATTGGGCAGTAAGGCTATTAAATGTAAATATTAGTTATTAAATATCTTTAAATTTTTTAATAATAATGGGCCCCAATTTTTATTGGGGTCCTAGGCATAGGCTTTAATAGCTTATGCCTTGAGCTGGTCCTGCTAGTTAGGTATGCTTTTGGAATCTATACTTTAAGTTGTTTTTTGTTTTGATTTACAGGAGACAAGTAAGATCTTATTTTTGAATTTATTTTGTATTCGAGTCCGGATTTGTTGTACATAACTCTTTGAGATTCATGTATCATATCAACGTACTTGGTTCCCAAATTAAACCTTTCCAGTGTCCCCTTGAATCTCTCAACTTCACTTTTCAATATAGAATTCTCTTCCTCAACTTTTTCAACTTGAGTTGAGTTTCTATGTTGAACATTGTTAGTTGAGAGATCTAAGTTAACCTATTCCTTAAGGTCTTGATTTTCCTTAAAGAGAAGTTTAACTTGTTCCTCAGATTTAATTAATTTTCTATTTAAACATACTATATTTTTAAGGAATTTAATTTCTAGATTAGAGTTTACCTCTTTTGGACCTTTTGAATCAGATATGGATATGTGGCTTAACTCATTACTGGACTTGGATTCGTCTCCTTGACTTGATTCTGCCTCAGACTCAAACTCGGGTTCAATTGCTTGCTCCCTCGCCATTGGTGCCATGAACTTGTTTGCTTCGGTTCCTTAGCATCTGATTCTTCTGATGAAGATTCATCCCAAGTTTCCTTCATTGTCTTCTTCTTTCTTCACTTCTTGAGTTTTGCTTCTTTCAAACTTGAACATTCATACTTGTAGTGTTCCTTTTTGCCGCATCTATAGCATGTAATTTTGGATTTGTCCTTGCTTGGTGTGGGATATACCACCTTCTTTAGATCTCATTTGGTGAACTTCTCCTTCCTTCGAGTGAACATCTTCTAGACCATGTTTACTAGTTGATCTCCTTCATTCGAATCCAACTTCAACTCATCCTCCTCAGATTCAGGCTTCAAGCATGTTTTTGTTTTAGCCTCCTTGTTTGAACTTGCAATAAGAGCTATAACCTTCTTGACTTTAATTGAGTTAGATTGCTCGTATAATTCTAATTCATAAAAAAAGTTCATCTAATTTAATTTTAAATAGATCCCTTGAGATTTTATAGGTATTTACTAGAGATATTTACAGTGCATTTTGAGGGAAAGAGTTAAACGTGTACCTTATCATGTCTCGATTTTTGAGTTAGTGGTCGATGAAGTGGAGTCTGTTTATGATGTCTTTGATCCTCATGTGTAATTGGGTCACAGTTTCTCCTTCATGCAACTTGACTAGTCAGCCCCATAGTTTCTTGGCGTTCTCGAATGGACTAACTCGATTGAGCTCCTTCTTTGTTAGACCACATTGGAGGGTGTTGAGCGCCTTCGAGTTGACTTGGGTTTTCTTCTTCATTTCGAGGTCCCATTTTCCTAGGTTGAAGAGTTCACTAACTTCATCTATCTGATATTTGTACCCTCTTAGGATACTAAACCATGCCTCAATGTTCGTCTTTAAAAAGACCTCCATTCTTTGCTTCCAGTACAGAAAATCATTTTCATTGAAGAGTGGTGGTCAAACGGTACTGTATCCTTCATTCATAGACATCTTGCAAACACAATCGAAGAAAAAGGAATTTCCAAGACTTTTTACAATTAAGTAGTGTCTAGAAAAAAACAAATTAAGTGCTTGAACAAAAATTAAAGAAAATTCCAAAAATAAAAAAGTACTCTATTCAACGGTTGCATCGAATTAGAATGTCCCTACTTTAATACCACTTGTAAGATCGAGAAGAACGAGAGGAAAATAGGAATAACACTATGGAAAGTAAGAATACTTAATTTTTTTACTTGGTTCGTAGCCCTAACGACTACTACTTCAAGACTCACAATCCCTTGGACCATTTTCAATTGGGCAATCCACTAGAATTCTCCTTCCGAGAACTCTCGATAGGGAAAATGTGATTACATGATGTAGGAGATTGTAACACTTTCTTATAAGTCTCCTAATAAAATTTAATACTTAAAGTAAATGGTTACCGATAACAAAAAGATGTAGAATATCGCGTTGGTTATCGGAGGGATTCGACTCAAAGCACAACTTGCACGGACGCTTGAGATGGGTGTAGAGAGTTGAGGGAGTTGCTATTAGGATTGTTGTTTTTGTTGGATGTTGAGCCCCTCTTTTTATAGCAAAGCTTCACCTTATCTGATCCCATGAACTCGGGATTGGTTTTTGAGATTTGAACTTTATCAGTCGACTAATCAGTAGATTCAATTGACAGATTGTTTGAACCTGTCTGGATTTATATCCAAATTCCTCCTTCGGATGAGATTTATGTTCAGTCGGATGAAAACCTATATTAGTTGACTGAATCACTGCTTCTCCCTTGGCTTATTCAATCATCTTGTTGTCTTTTTCCATGTTGTTTGGTCAACTGATACTTACTATTAGTCGACTGAACCGCTGCTTCTCCCTTGGCTACACTCAAGAGAGTACAAGGAGTATATTGGTAAAATCCTAAAATGAATCTAATATATCTAGCTTCAAATGTGGTATCATACCAAAAGTCAAGAAGGAGAATTTTTCTTTAACATTCACTCCATGCTAAAATGTGGTCATGGGACAATAGAGTTTGGCCATTGTGAGACTCAAGTGAGTATGAAGGCAATGTACTTGGTTCTGACTAAATCTAAACTCAGTAATGATTGAAATGACTCTGAATATTAAAACTTTAGCATAAATAGACTCAAGGGAGTGCGACAAATCTATTGGTGCAATCTTAGAGTGAATCAGAGGTGTCTAGATTTTGTAATAATACTGTGCCAAAAGTTAAGGTTGTATTTTTTTTTAACAAGTCTCCCAATGTTAAAAGGAGTCATGGGTAAATAGAGTTTAAGAATTGTGAGACCAGGAGAGTGGAAATAAGGTAATGGACTTGGCTCATACTCAATTTGAATGTTCTAGGTTTTTCAATGGGTTTTAACCAAAACTCATTGATGGTTCAAATAGCTTTGGAAACTTGAAACTTTAGCATGGATAGACTTAGGGGAGTATAAGGAGCATATTGGTGTAATAATAGAATGAATCTAAGATATCTAGGTTCATCAATGAGTTTTGACTAAAAAAACTCGTTGATAGTTGAAAAGGCTTTGAAATATATGAAACATTAGCATGGATAGACTCAAGGGGTTGCAAGGATCCTATTGGTGTAATCTTAGAGTAAATCAAAGGTATTTAGGTTTAGTAATGACACTATGCCACAAACCTTTGATCAGTCATCTAAGGTTGAAAGGGGTCACGAGTTAAGAGGTTTGAGCATGGTAAGACTCAAAGGAGTGGAAGGAAAGCAATGGACTTGGTTTGGACCGAATCTAAATGTTCTAAGCTCATCGTTGAGTTTTAATCAAAACTTATTGATTACTTAAATGGTTTTGAAATCGTGAAACTTTAGAATGAATCAAAAGAGTGCAAGGAGCATATTGGTACTATCATCAAGTGAATCATATGTGTTTAGGTCCAACAATGATACTATGTCAAAATTCAAGATAAAAGAGGTCATAGGTTAACAGAGTTTGAACATTGTAAGATTGAGTGGACAAAGACAATGGATCAAGTTTGAATTGAATCCAAATATTCTAGGTCTATTAATGAATTTTACCCAAAACTCATTGATAACTAAAATGACTCTAGAATCTTGAAATTTAGCATAGACATACTCAAGAGAGTGTAAGAAACCTATTGGTGCAATCCTAGAGTGAATCAAAAGTGTATATGTCCTTCAATGCCACTATGCCAAAAGTTAAGAGGGTTGATTTTTTTCAACAATTACTCCTAGCTAAAATGGTTTAGGGTCAATAGAGTTTGAGTCGAGAGACCTAAGGGAATGGAAGGAAGGCAATGGACCAAGTTTGAGTAAACCTAAATGTTTTTGGTCCATCAATAATTTTTTGTCAAAACTCATTTATGGTCAATATGACTCTAAAATCATGAAATTTTAGTATGGATAGACACAAGGGAATGTAAGAATTCTATTGGTGTAATTCTAGAATGAATTAGAGGTGTTTAGTGTAAGTACCCCGTGATAGTTTTGATGTGATCAACCAAGTCAAATTAGGTCCTATTGTGTTTTTAGCCCTTGTATCTAAGTGTGCAGGAACTTAGGAGCACAGGAAGTCGAGCGAAAGACCCAGTTAGCGAGAAGGACAGCATGAGAGAGAGTCGACGGGCTCGGTACGTCTGAGGGACGAGATGCTGCGAAAGAGTACGTCGACAGACGAGAAGGAGGCACATGACGTTTCTGAGGGATGAGAAGTTGGAGCGGAAGGTTACACGAGAAGGCTGGAAGATGGGTTCGAGTGAGCCCTATTTAGGATAACCCAAATCACCCAAACAAGTGGAACCGGAGCAAAAGACCCAGACCAATGCGAGCGGAACCAGAGCAGATGACTGGTACAAAAGTCAACAAAATGTTGACTTTTCAGTCTGAGCGCCCAGACTTCGGGCGCCCGGACCTGAAAGCTTAGCCAAACATGAAGTGACACATTTCGTTGCGACGAGGATAAAATTTTATCCCCCTCTAGGCACCTGGAACCCTTCTAGGCACCCCGACCAGGGTTATAAATACAACCTTGATCCCAGTAAGTCAGAACAATACTTGTAAATGATTCCTTTTTAGTTTTGTTCTGAAATTAAGTGATTCAACTACTGTAAGAGGTTTCTCTGCTTGAAGGAGATTGTTTAGTGAGCTTCAACTTCCTTAGATTAGCAATCCCCTGATTACAAACCAAGTGACCCTTTTATGTCTCTTCTTTTTAATCAGTATCTATTCTAATCTAGCTATAAGATCAAGAAAGGGGATTGATCCTGTCCGAAGGCATAAAGCTGGAAAGCCGAGGATGTGGTAGTTCTGCTGACTGGATGAAGACCTCGCTCCTCTACAAAACAAAACCAAACCAGAGAAGGGGAAGGGGTACTTGGCATTGGCTCTCCGACGCTCAAGTCAGAAATAGAAGAAGAATAGAAAGTGAAAGTACTAGGGAGAGATATTCATCTTGCCTTTCTTCATACCTGACATACTCTTTTATACTTTTCTTAGTGACCCTCCATCTTCTCCTGTTTAATGATATTAATTACCGACAGAAGATATCTTTGTCTTGATTTCTTCTCATTTAATGATAAATGGAGTGTCCTCTTTTATTTTCTCTTTCCTTTATTAATTATTTGTCTTTTCTTTTTTTATTTATTATTTTATCGGTTCATGATGTGTATAATGTCAATGCCATACCTCGAGTCGGACGGGTGGTCCACTTGACTCGGGCTCCTGACCCACTTAGTTTGCTCTCATGTCGACCAGGTTGACCAGACACTGGTTTACTCAGATGGTCGATCGGACAATGATCCCTCCGATCAGCCGATGAACCGCTTCCCGCTCAGGTGCAGCCGAGCCTTGCATAAGCCCTAGCGTTGACCTCCTTGACTTTGACCTACACTGTGGCAATTGGCTCGTGCTAAGTAGGCTCCTCCCTATCGTCACATCACAAGTCTTCCCTTCAAATCTAGTCGAAGAAGGTTGTAAGTCCAACTGATTGGACAAGATGTGTCTTCGGCGACTCTGAGGCCCGTTCGGCCCAAATGCTACAGTGGTCGATCGGGCTGTGCTCGGTCTATAAACACTGATCGACCCACAAGCCAATGTCGCTCAGCTTCATTTTGCTGTTGTCGGGTTCAGCCCTGTGACCCATTCTTTGTGCTGATCGGGACGATGAGCAGCAACACTTGGCACATATTTTCCTTTTCCTTACGCGTCCTCCGGAGAGCTGGGTCTTGGATGACTTCATCTAGATTTCTTGAAGACTGTGTAAATCCTTGATAGTTATGGTTGAGCACGTGGCCACACCTTTTTAATTAAGCTCATTAAATGTTATTTGGTGATGAAAGGACACGTGTCCCTCACTGCTGCCGCACGCTTGATGTGGCAGGCGAATATTCTCTTGCAATAAGGTGTGCGCCTTTTCAAAATCAACGATGGGATCTGCTTCTAGGTTTTCGTAGCTTTAGATCAGATGGCTGAGGTTGATCGATCGTGAGGTTTATAAACCTTGCATGGGTCGTCATCTTCCTCACTCTGCATCCTCGTCTTTGAGCTTTCCAGCAACATTGCGTTCTTCTTTCTTTCCGGGGATCGTAGCGATCTCTCTAGTAAGCTTTCTGTACCGTTCAACCGGATCTATTTATTGTTATTAGCGTCCTTTCTTTTAATCGAACAACTTTGTTGTTTCTTGTCAATGTTTATTTCCGATGGCAAGCTCCTCTCAACCTCCTGTTTTCATCCCTGGGCTCTAGTACACGTCCATCGAGTCCAGGTTCGACGGAGGTGATACTAAGAGTTTGAAAGATGCCTTTGAAATTCCTTTCGATTATCAAATCGGTCTTCCTTCAGCCTTTGACCGCCCGAATGAGCTGCCTCCGGGTTTTGTATGCTTCATTAGGGACCAATTTACCATCGGTTTGCGATTCCCGATCCACTCTTTCTTTTCTATCATCTGTAAATATTTTCGTATTTCTCTCCATCAACTAGTGTCGAACTTCTTTCGGTTGCTATGCGGGGTCATCATTCTGTTCCGCTTATACGACATTTCTCTTACTCTTCGGCTCTTCCACTATTTCTATTATCCCAAATTGTCTGAGCCGGGGACTCTTCTCTTCCAAACTCGAGTGGGTCTAGTTTTCTTTGATAAGATGTTGTTCTCTAACAAGCATTGGAATGACTACTACTTCTTTGTTCGCTTTCCTGAGTAGCCAAATTTTCTGACCATGTGGCAATTAAAGGTGTCGAACCCTTCCGAGCTCAAGAAATACAAGAGCCGCTCGGACTACCTTCATGCAACTTCCTTCTTGGCCTGTTAGAAATATCATATACACAAGTTGCTGCTAGAGGGCGTCCTCTACGTGTTTGGCCTAAGCCCGATCCACACAAGGCTTCCGTCCAGCCTAGGTATGCTCTTTCTTTTCCCCAACCTTTGAATCTAACTGATTTTTCTTCCTTTTGTGCAGCTCAAATCATGTTGCGAGCGCGTCTGGCCAGCAAGTGTAAGCATGCGGACGTAGACATCAACGTTGTGGTCGTGGCCGAGCTGGAGAGCCACGGTCTGCAGCCAGTCGGTCCCCACAAGGATCCGCTTGGCAAGGAGGAGGGAACTCCAGTGCTAAGGAGCAGCGCTGGAGGAAGTCGAGCAACCGCGTGTGATACGATGGTTGCCACAGTGGACCTTCTACCTGAACGGCCATCCATGGTCCCAATCGTTGTCGCTTTGGAGTTGGCAACTTTTGACGTGCCCCTGCAACACCGCAAGAGGCGTCGAGTGAAAAGTTCCTCCCGAACTGCCACTTCAGCCCTACAGACTCCTACCACAATCAGCTCTCGACCTCCATTCGAGCGGGGTGATACTTCTCTTCCACCTCTTGAGCAGGGTCTTAGGGAACTCCCTGCGTCCCTGTCCTCCAACCGGACATCTTCATTGTCCGGGCTGCCTCAAGGGATGATCTGCGCGCCACTGACTGCCTTCATGCCCCCTCCTCTGCCAGCGACACAGGTGTCCCACATTCGGCCAGTCTCTTTACAGCCCACTAGCCGGGCAACTTCTACACCTTCTGACCCGAGCAGTCAGAGATCAATAACGACAATCATTCACTTTCCGACCAACGAGTACCGCCATTTGGACAACCCATTGTCCCTCATCCCCGAGCATCAAATAAGAATACAAGGGTCGCTCGCACAGATATGAATTGATGTCTGAGCCCGTGCGACAATTGTATCTCTAGGGGAACTGGCTAATAGCCACACCTAGATGTCTACTCGGGTATGTATTCCTTTCCCCTTTCTCTCGTCTGCTCAGTTTGCATAATGCTTAGCATTTTTTTCAGTATTGGGTGAGAAGCCTAGCCATATGCCACAGGCTTGCTTACCTGGAGCATGAAGTCCAGCAACTCCGTGCAACGAGCGGCCAATCATCTGCTTCTCAAGCACATTGGAGCAAATTAACGCTAAGATGACCCAATTACAAGCCAATCTAAATAAGAGCTCCGAGCAGCTCGAGGCGAAGAAGAGCAAAGGCACTGAGCAGGTTGCACAATTGGCTCGGCTTGATAAACAGGTCAGCTCCTTCGAGTCCAAGCTCAATTTGGCTAACACGAGGAAGCTCCGTGCCATCGATGACTTGGAGATAAAAAATAAGGAGTCTCAAGTGTTGGCCTAAAACCTAAAGGAGGTTGAGGCCACGTTGAAGGTCGAACGGGATGGACGATCGATCGAGCAGACCGCAGTGAAGACCCAGGCTAAAGATGAAGATCTGGCCAAGTTAAAGGAAGAGCTGAAGGTCTCCCGAGCAGCCTTAGAGATTTATCAAGGAGCTGAGTCTAGCAGGTTCAATATCATGAAGCAGGCCTACATCGGCTCGGACGCTTTTAACGGCAAGGTCGCTGATCGAGCACTCCATCTATTCGGCCTTACTATCGACGAGACACTTGCTCAACTGAAGGAAGGAAGCTACCTCCCCTTCGCTCTGATAAGCAAGGTCATTAGTAGGGACAAGTTGACTGAGTCGCTGCCCGACGATATTTTAGATTTTTTAGAGTGAGCCTATTCGTGTGAGTTTTACTTCTGTAATTTTTTGAAGTATCAATGAATGCTCGTTCGTTCGGTGAACCCTTATATCCCTTCTTGTCATTCAACATTTTTGATTTTCGACTTGCATTTAGTTTACGTGTTGTCACTCAAACTCGATCGAAACTGAGTTGGTTATACTCGTGTGGCCTCATGCTCTTCCGATCGACAACGGGTTATCTGCTTTCTTAGCTGATCTATCAGTTCTGTGGTTAAGATCGCTGCTCGACCGTTTAATGGCGTAGATATGGGTTTAAGGTCGCCGCTCGATCGTTGATGAAGACCAGGGTTCAAGGTCGCCACTCGACCATTGATGGTGACAAGGGTTTTAAGGTTGCCGCTTAACCGTTGATGGCGATAAGAGTTTAAGGTCGTCGCTCGATCGTTGATGCTAACAAGGGTTTAAGGTCGCCGCTCGACCGTTGATGGAGACAAGGGTTTAAGGTCGCCGCTTGACCATTAACGAAGACAAGGGTTTAAGGTCGCCGCTCGACTATTGACATAGATAAGGGTTTAAGGTCGTCACTTGACCGTTGACGTAGACAAGGGTTTAAGATCGTCGCTCGACTGTTGACAGAGATAAGGGTTTAATGTCATCACTCGACCGTTGACGAAGACAAGGGTTTAAGGTTGTCGTTCGACCGCTGATGGAGACAAGGGTTTAAGGTCATCGCTTGACTGTTGACGTAGATAAGGGTTTAAGGTCGCCACTCAACCGTTGACGTAGACAAGGGTTTAAGGTCATCGCTCGACCATCGACGTAGACAAGAGTTTAAGGTCGTCGCTCGACCGTTGACCGAGACAAAGGTTTATAGTCGTCGCTCGACTTTTAACTTGGCCAATCGACTCAAGAGTTTGGAAACTTAGCTTTTATTCATGTCTGTCCTGCATCTAGAAGGCATATACGCAAGTACATCTATATTTACTCACACACCTCTCATCCGACCCTATAGGATTGGAAATGATTCGTGCTCCATGGTCGCTCGAGCCGTCTTTCATTTTTATCTTCTAAGTAGTAGGCCCCCGAGCGGTGTTTCTGTACGACCTTGTAAGGTTCCACCCATGGCACCTCGAGCTTGGTGACATCTCCGACCGGCTTAACTCTCTTCCAGACCAGATCGTCGACCTAAAGAGACCTCAGGATCACCCTTAGATTGTAGTTCTTCATCCACTGTCGGTATGTCGTTAGCCGGACGATAACTTTATCCAGTGATTCATCCACCAAGTCGAGCTCCATTAACCTCCACTCGGTGTTTCTCTCATCATAGAGTCGCACCCGGTCGGATTCTGCTCCAACCTCCATGGGGATGATCGCTTCTCCTTCATACACCAGCTGGAATGGTGCTACGTCGGTCGCCTCTTTTGGAGTCATGTGAAATGCCCACAAGACACTTGGGAGCTCGTCAACCCAGCTGCCCCCGTCGTGGTTGAGCCGAGCTCATAAGCCTCTAAGGATCTCCCGGTTTGTGACTTTCGCCTGGTCGTTGCTCTGGGGTAGTCCACTGAGGTGAAGAACTCCTGGATGTCATAGCCTTTGCACCACTCCTTGAGCTCCCGTCCCGCAAATTGCCACCCGTTATCCGAGACGAGATGGTGGGGGATGTCGAACTGACACAAGATGTTTTGCCAGATGAATTTGATGACCATCTACTCACTTATCCTTGCCAGTGGCTCAACCTCCACCCATTTTGAGAAATAGTCCACCGTGACGAGTAGGAGCCTTCGCTGACCGATCGCCATGGGAAACGGTCCCATGATGTCCATGCCCCATTGGTCTAATAGGCAAGACACCATGGATGCCTTCATCTCCTCGGTCGGTCCACGCAGGATGTTGTGATATCTTTGGTAGGACATGTTAGTTAGAGCCCTAGAGTCAATCATTTGATGATTGTATTATGGACTTGTTGTATCATATTCTTATATAAATAAAGGCATTTATTTTGATTATTATACTTACTTGTATTAGTGCCAAATAAACTAAGTATAATAGCGTCCTTGAGTAGAAGGTTCTCACCTATATCAATCGGTTAGTTGAACCGATAGTGAGATGATATAGGGAACACTACTCTTAATCATTCCTAGTCGAGTATTAACATTCAGGGACAATGTTAATGCAATAAGACTAGTATGTAGGTCAACTCGATGACTCGATCTCACAAGTCATGGATATAGAGATATCAAGTTGACACATGGGTATGCATTGGAGAATGTATACTGAATGACCCGCCATGAGAAAGTATCATGGATCGTTATATGAGTGTCATATACTTTCTCATGTGACTATTAGTATGACTACTAGTCCTTGTACCTGAAATCACCATGGATCCCTACATAAGGAGTTATGTACTTTGGTTTCGTCAAACGTCACCAGTAACTGGGTGGACTATAAAGGTGATTACTGGATATGTAACGAATTATGCAGAGGGATGTGAGTGATGTAGATGAGATCTATCTCTCCTATATGACGGGAGCGACATCGATATTCTTGATAGAGTGAGACCACGAAGTGCATGACCATGCCCAAATGAATCAATATGAGATATTGAGCTCGTTTGATTTAGTGAGTCTACTTGGAGATCAAGATTTAGATTGGTCAGAGGATGACACGGTCTATGCCTCACATTGACCAATCTAGATGTCTAGGATAGAAGGACACTTGTCATATATTGTGAGGAGTCACAATTAATAGTCATAAGGTGATGTTGGATCTCAACATTCTTGTAACTTGGGTAGTAATGATGTGTTGCTAGATACCGCTCATTACTTATGCTCTTAAATGAGTTTAGGGGCATTGCCAACGTTACAAGAACCTATAGGGTCACACACTAAGGACAATTAGATGGAGATTAGGTTCATATGATGAACCAAGAGGATAAGATTCATGTGATGAATTAAATTAGATTAAGAGTAATCCTAATTGGGCTAATTGAGTTGGATTCAAGTTGATTCATGTGTTCAATGAGTCTAATTTAGATTATGACTCATTGAATCAATTTAATTAAATGAATTAGATTCATTATATTAAATTGGCTTGAATTAAATGGTTGGATTAGATCAACCATGAGAGAGATTAAGTCAAGTTTGACTTGACTTGAGAGGAAGAGGAAGAGTCAAGTTTGACTTGACTTTATGCCACATCATTTGTGACTTGGCATTAAGTGGCCAATGATGATGTGCCACATCATCATAGTTAACACATGAGTGTGCCACCTAATGGAAGTTACATCTTCTCCTTTGCTTTAATGTGGCCGGCCACATTAATGAGAGGAGTTACACTTGATGTGGCCGACCACTCAAAATGTATGGGAATTCATTTTTTTCATTCAAGGCTAATTGACATCTTCTTCCTCCTTGAGTTCTTTCTTCTCTCCCTCTCCTCCTACCTTGGCCGAACCCTACTAAGGTGCTAGCACACTTTAGTTTGGCTTTTTTTCTCCCTCTTTGTTCGTGTGGATACGCATAGAGAGTTGTCCACCTTGACAACTTGAGATCCGGCACCTTGGACGAGCGGGATTCGCGAAAGGCACGCATCAAGGGTAAAACTCATACTCTAATGTAGATCTAGAGTTTATAAACTCGTACTCGTAGTTTTTCGAAAGTTTTATTCTTCGCACGGATCCGGTGGCGGGGTTTCTGGGTTCCCGCGACGCGAAAAAGCGATTTTCGCGGCCCGAAAAACCCAACAGTGGTATCAGAGCCACGTGTGAAGACTTGTACGAGTTTAGTTTGTATTTTTATGAAAAATATAGATTCTGTAACATTCTGTAATTTTATGATTTTTAGTGTTTTTATGGGTATTTTTCTCATAGAAGCGAAGCACAAGTGTTTCTACACTTGTAGGCTTCGACTACCGAGAAGATTTTTCCGATATGGCAAGGTTTTGCCCCAAAAATTTTTGGGACAGCGGACTAAGGCGCTGTAGGATCGCTTAGGGATACTCGCGATGGTTAGATCGCGGGTAGGGGTGCTGCCCCTGGCCCCACAAGGGGATTCGTTCCGCGATTGCGCCCGAAAACCGCTAAACGGGACCACCGGGAAATTTTACTCGTAAAAATTGTAAAAATTAGTATTAAAATTACAGAAAATTATGGAAATTACATAATTTAGAATTATGTATAATTTGTGATAGTCATGGCACAAAAAGACCCAATCTGATTGGATTTGTGTTATAATTCATATTACGGCCTGCGCGCCGTCATTTGTGTTGTGTGTGTTGTATATTTGATACGCGACCTGCGCATCGTGCCTTTCTCCATTTATTCTTGTTGTAAATTAGTTTAGACTCGAATGTAACTCGAATTTCAAAATTTTAATGTACAAAATTGGAGCCGTGGAAGGTTCACTCGAGACGGAGTTACGAGGAAGGCGCAAGCAACACAAGGTGGTCAAAGGGAGGAGCTTGAGAAGCTGTTGACCCTAGGTTGACCATCCGATCTTCTCATTGGCTTGAGAAGATCGTAGTAGGGCCATGACTAATCACGAATTAATTTAATTAATTGTTTGTGTGTATGTGATGCATGATTAGTAATTAATTAGTGCCTAACGATTAGATTAGATCTAAATTGTGTACAAGATGCACCTTTTCGATTAGATTAGATCTATCGCATATTTGATACACATCGATGATTAGATTAGATCTAAATCGCGTCAACTCTAATACCTACCGTGCCGTGATACCTATCACTACCTCGATCACATGTGTTATTGAATCTGCCAAAGCAGAGCAACACATATTATCTTGGTAGGGTACGGAGGGACAAGCTTGGTCCCGCTTATCAACACATGGGCGAGTACAAACTCAATTAGATTGAGTATTCCTAGTTAACTTGGTTGGATCGAGTACAACTATAGGCATTCTTCCAACGGTTGGAAAGATAGGACATAAATCACATTTATATTAATTCTTGGGCGTATTAGCCAAAGCTAACTCAAGTTTTAATATAACTGCGGATAATGATCCTATAAACAAGAGTTGCATAGAGATGTAATTGGTAAATCGTTACCTACCGATCATACTAAGTCTTGGGCGATTTAGCCAAAAGCTAACTCAAGGCGTAGTATGATGTGGATCTTGTCCCACATGAATTATAGAATTCAGTGGGAGCATCATTTAGTTAAAGGTCTAATTAAATGATTTAAAAGAATATGATATTTATTTTCTACATTTTTCTGTTGTAGATAACCATGATGTCGAATACGAACACCTTCTCTCTGCATTCTGTCCTTGAGAAGGACAAGCTCAACGGAGCAAATTTCCTGGACTAGTACAGGAACTTGAGAATAGTTCTCACCCAGGAACGTAAACTGTACGTTCTGGAGCAGCTCATTCCGGAGGCTCCTCCTGCCAATGCCACGCGAGCAGATAAAGATGCTTACAAGAAGCATCAAGATGACACATTAGATGTGTCCTGTCTAATGCTCGCGACCATGAACTCTGAGCTTCAGAAGCAACACGAGTTGATGGGCGCTTACGATATGGTTGAACATCTTCGTCAACTGTATCAAGGACAAGCGAGGCATGAGAGATTTGAGATCTCAAGGGCACTATTTCAGTGCAAGATGTCAGATGGGGCTCCCGTAGGCCCATATGTACTCAAAATGATTGGGTACATAGAAAACCTACAGAGGTTGGGATTCCCGCTTGGCCAAGAGCTGGCCACTGACCTGATCTTGCAATCCTTGCCAGATAGCTATAGTCAATTTGTTCTAAACTACAATATGAACGAAATTGACAAGCCACTGCCCGAGCTGCTTAGCATGTTGAGAACTACTGAGCTGAACCTTAAGAAGGCAAAGCCCCACTCTGTTCTCATGGTTCAGAAACACAAGGGCAAGGGCAAGCCCAAAGGCAAGGGAAAGTCCCAAGCCAAGGGCAAAGGCAAGACACTGAAGCCTAAAGGAGGGGTCTCTAAGGATGCTACATTCTTCCACTGCGGTCAGACCGGGCACTAGAAGAGGAACTGTAAGGTGTACCTGGAAGATCTTAAGAAGAAGCGAAGTGAGACTTCCACTTCAGGTATATATGTTATAGAAGTCAATCTATCTATTTCTTCATCATGGGTATTAGATACCGGATGTGCATCTTACATTTGTACTAATGTGTAGGCGCTGAGAAATAGCAAGGCATTGGCGAAGGGCGAGGTGGACCTACGCGTAGGCAATGGAGCACGAGTTGCTGCTGTTGCTGTAGGGACTTATTTTCTATCTCTGCCCTCTGGGCTTGTATTAGAGTTGGATGATTGTTGTTATGTGCCTGCATTAACTAAGAACATAATTTCAGTTTCTTGTTTGGACAAGAAAGGTTTCTCTTTTATAATTAAGGACAAATGTTGTTCTGTTTATTTAACAGATATGTTCTATTGTAGTGCACCTCTGATGAACGGACTCTATATTCTAGACCTTGAGAGCCTATCTATAACATAAATACCAAGAGGTTCAAGTCAAATGACATGAATCAAACCTATCTCTGGCACTGTCGCTTAGGTCATATAAATGACAAGCGCTTATCCCAGCTCCATAAGGATGGTTTGCTGGACTCATTTGATTTTGAATCTTATGAGACGTGCGAGTCATGCCTACTAGGCAAGATGACCAAGACTCCATTTAGTGGGCACAGTGAGAGAGCGACTGACTTGTTAGGTCTTATACATAGTGATGTATGTGGTCCTTTCAATGTCGCTGCTAGAAACGGTTATAAGTACTTCATTACATTTACTGATGACTTCAGTAGATATGGTTATGTGTACTTGATGATACATAAGTCAGAATCCTTTGAAAAGTTCAAAGAATTCAAGAATGAAGTACATAACCAGCATGACAAGAGTATTAAGATACTTCGATCAGATCGAGGTGGTGAATACCTTAGCCATGAGTTTCGTGACTATCTAGCTGAGTGTGGAATTCTATCCCAACTCACTCCTCCTGGAACACCACAGTGGAATGGTGTATCCGAAAGGAGGAATCGTACCCTATTAGATATGGTACGATCTATGATGAGTCACATAGATCTTCTGACATACCTTTGGGGCTATGCTCTAAACACGGCAGCTTTTATACTCAACCGAGTTCCATCCAAGGCTGTGATAAAGACACCATATAGGATATGGAATGAGAGAGATGCCCAGGTGTCTTTCATGAGGATTGGGGGTTGTGAGGCTTACGTTCGACGTCAAGTCTCAGACAAATTGGGACACAAATCCGACAAGTGCTACTTTATTGGATATCCCAAGGAAACTAAGGGATATTACTTCTACATTCCCAGTCAGACTGGGGTCTTTCTAGAAAGGGACTTTGTTTCTAGAAAGACTAGTGGGAGCACGTTCGATCTTGAAGAAGTTCAAGATGCGAACAATAGCACTGAAGCCTCGATGGAAGTTGAACTGGAACCACAAAGTGTTGTGAATGATGTTGTTCCACAAGGAGTTGAGGAACAACAACCAGTTTAAGTAGACATACCTCTTCGCAGGTCTGATAGGGTACGTCGTCAGCCTGAGAGATACTCATTTCTCTTGTCTATCCATGATGACATTGTGTTCATAGAGGATGAGCCTACCACCTATCAGGAAGCTGTGATGAGACCATATTCCGAGAAATGGCTAGAGGCCATGAGATCCGAGATGGAATCCATGTACACCAACCAAGTATGGACTTTGGTTGATCCACCTGAAGGGGTAAAACCCATTGGGTGTAAGTGGGTCTTTAAGAGAAAGACTGACATGGATGGACTTATCTATAAGGGTCGCTTGGTAGCTAAAGTTTTCAAGCAGATTCATGGTATTGACTATGATGAAACCTTTTCTCCAGTAGCGATGTTTAAGTCCATTCGGATCATGCTTGCTATTGCAGCTTACCATGACTATGAGATATGGCAGATGGATGTCAAAACCGCGTTTCTGAATGGAAACCTGCTCGAGGATGTGTACATGACACAACCTGAGGGTTTTATAGATCCACAGCATACTAGCAAAGTATGCAAGCTGCATAGGTCCATTTATGGACTAAAGCAAGCTTCTCGAAGCTGGAATCTTCGATTCGATGATGCAATCAAATAATTTGGTTTCATCAAGAACGAAGATGAGCCTTGTGTCTACAAGAAGGTTGTAGGGGATATAGTTGTCTTCCTCATATTGTATATGGATGACATACTACTCATTGGGAAAGACATCCCTTTACTTCAGTCTGTCAAGACCTGGCTACGGAGTTGTTTCTCAATGAAGGACTTAGGTGAAGCATTCCGTATTCTAGGGATACAAATCTATAGAGATAGATCTAAGAGATTGTTTGGCCTAAGTCAGAGTACATATATTGACAAGGTACTCCTTCGGTTTGTCATGCAGAACTCCAAGAAGGGATTTCTGCCGATGTCACATGGTGTGAGTCTTTCGAAGACTCAAGGTCCCTCTTCTAGAGAGGAGAGAGACCGCATGGATCAGATCCTTTATGCCTCAGCCATAGGATCTATCATGTACATCATGCTATGTACTCGTCCTGATGTCTCGTATGCTTTGAGCATGGCGAGCAGATACCAGTCAGATCCATGTGAAAGTCACTGGATAGTGGTCAAGAATATTCTTAATTACTTAAGAAGGACTAAAGAATATTTCTTGATATATGGAGGCAATGATGAGCTAGCTGTAAAGGGTTACAGTGATGCCAGCTTCCAGACCGACCAGGATGATTATCGATCGCAGTCAGGGTTCGTATTTTGCATAAACGGTGGTGTTATGAGCTGGAAGAGTTCGAAGCAGGACATAGTAGCTGATTCTACGACAGAGGCCGAGTACATTGTGTTAGGACCTTCGGATGGCTAGAGAGGGGGGGGTGTGAATAGCCTCTTCGCAAACTTACACAAATTTTCTTCCAGAACTTTGTTAACACAGCGGAAATAAGCAAAAACAAACTAATACAAGGAAGAAAACAAAACACCACTAACACAATGATGTACGAGGTTCGGGGATAACTTGCCCCTATTCCTCGGCGTGTCTGTAAGGTGGACGATCCCTTGATCTTTCGGTAGATCAACCCCCGGACAGATTCCGGCTAAGTATTTCTCCTTCTCGGTGGAGAAAACCTCTCCACAAAGTCTCAAAAGGATTTAAATGAAGCACAAGACTTACAGGATTTGGTGGCTACAATGAATGCACAATTAACTTACAGCCACAATGAAAGCAGAGCTTAAAGAAGCAGACCCTCAGCCAAGAGCTCCACACGACACTCTTTCTTAATCGACGACAGAGAGTTTGCAATGCAAAAACATTCCCCCAACCTCTCTTCTTTCTCCTTCTTATTTCTCTGCTTTCTTCACTGCGTTTACCTGCATCGAATCACTGCAAGCTGCATAGAATCACTGCAACCTGTATCGAATCACTGCAATCAACTCAGGCGTCGCCAATCACTCCTCCTCCTCATCTGGTCCTCTGAACTCACACCAATACCATCCATGGTCTTCACTGGTGTCTTCTGAGCTCGAACCAATGCCAAGGAGTCAAGCTGATTGCAACCAGAACATACCTAGATCGCCAGTATCTGTTGATGCTTCAAATGCACCATTTGCAGCCAAGCTCAGTAGAAAAACCATTTTGTCTTATTCCTCTGATAGACCTTAATTTGAATTCAAGCATCGTCATGATACCTGCAACCTGTAACTCAAAAAGCTCACAGCAGATCGTTAGTTCAGAGAAATCAGAAGTTGCAGAAAGACAGCAGAATACAAACGACATCGCTGTGGATCGGTCAGCAGACCGATCCATGGCTCTCTGGACTGATCAGGACACATCCTGATCGGTCCGGGAAGAGTCTGATCGGTCTGTGGACCGATCAGCCTATGTGTGGATCGGTCCACAGACCGATCCACCCTCTCGCTTTGAGTCTCAGCGTTTTTGATCGCTTCTTTCTGATCGGTCTGTAGACCGATCAGATAACCCACAGAATGCTTCTGTGTGGTTACTGATCGGTCCACAGACCGATCAGATAACCCACAGAAACTTTCTGTGTGGTTCCTGATCGGTCCACAGACCGATCAGATAGCCCACAGAAACTTTCTGTGTGGTTCCTGATCGGTCACGAGACCGATCAGGTGACTTAAGTATCACTGGATCGGTCTGTGGACCGATCCAGACAACCAGAGTTTCACTGGATCGGTCAACAAACCGATCCATAACTCTCTGTGTTAGTTTTAGAGCCTCCCAGCCCTAAACCCTAACATCTTCCTGGTCCAGAGAACGAGCTACTAAGCCCTCTCTGACCTAGTCCTGAGAACGAGCTGCCGAGCCCTCTCCGACTTCGTCCGGTCCAAAGAACGAGCTACCGAGCCCTCTCTGACCTAGTCCGAAGAACGAGCTGCTGAGCCCTCTCTGACCTAGTCCGGAGAACGAGCTGCCGAGCCCTCTCCGACTTCGTCTGGTCCAGAGAACGAGCTACCGAGCCCTTTCTGACTTTGCGTGCCAAGTATCCGTACTTGGACTTTTCCTCTCCTCATGATCAACCTTGATCATCAATCAGTCTGAGTTTAATTAATGTCTGATACAAACTTAAATCAGTGTCAACATCAAAACAACAGCCAGGTCAGACTGTATCAACAATCTCCCCTAATTTTAGGGGAATCAAGATCCTCCCCCTAAGACAGATACAACACCATGTAAGGATAGGGAAATCAAAGTCCTCCCCCTAAAGCCAAACTTTCATTTATCTCTAAACTTAGTTATTCTCTCCCCCTTTGTCAAATACCGAAAAGGTGCGAATTAGGTAAGAAAACTTGAAAAGACTCCCCCTAAACCCATACTGTCATTTTCTTAATTCACCTAGAACACCCTCTAAGTGCATTATAAGACAGTGATAAAGAAAAGAGAGACATACACGACATGACATATGAACAGCATATTGAAAACCAATAAGGAGAGAAACATAAAGAAAGAAAATAAACAGCATAAATAGAAGAAATCAGTAAGTATCCAGGACAGACATGCATATCCAACAACCAACATCCAAAACATAGACAGTCAAAATGACATCATGGAACAATGTATATCAATCAGCCTCCTCATCATGAGGAGCATCAGCATCATCAACTGGAGGAATGGGTCCCTGAGGTGGCATGCCGCTGCTCGAGGATGGATAGCCCGGGAAATCCTGCGGAGGTGGGTATCTGGCCATCCAATCCATAATCGTCTGATGTGTCGCCAGCTGCTGACTGCGTAAATCATCGTAGCGCTGGTCAATCCGGACGCGCAGCCCGTGAAGCTCAGCAACCAGCAGCTCATCGTGCCGATCAAAGCGACTCTCCAGCTCGGCGATCTGTCAGCGCAGATCAGAATCGGCCTCTCCATCGTCAGCAGCAGGAGGAGCAGCAACAGGAGCAACATGTCGTGGAGGTCCCCGTGGTAACTCACCTAGTGCCCTCCCATCCTTCCACCGAACGTCTCCATTTTGTCCTATGATTCCAGACTTGGAAAATGCCCGCTTCCTAAGTCTGCAATCCTGTCTGACCATCTTGATTAATTTACCCTTAGAGACATCAATCTGAAGGGTCTCGAGCCAATCTGTAATTATATGCCCATAAGGCATATAAACAGTGTAGCCGCTCGGCTCACTATAGGAGATGATCGAAGAGTAGATGCTAGATATGATGTCAAAGTCGAGACGCTGACGCAATCCATAAAGCATCAGGCAATGATATGGTCGGATCTCAGACAATGGTTTAGATGTGATAGGCAGAAGGCAGTTTGTGACAATTTTAAAAAGAATGTAGTCTTGAGGAGATAATCTCAAGGCTGCAAAAGTAGGAAAGTCAACATCTAGCTCATCAAGCCCACCCGGTCTAGGTTGTCTAAAGAAATACTCATAGACGGAGTCAGGTGTGACATCAAAAGGTGAGGGTAGGGGGTCTGGTAGATCAGGAAATATCGAAAAGACATTACCAGAACACCTCCGACAATCGGATACTCAAAGAAGGATGAAAAACTGAAATCAATAGTCCGCTTAGCAACTCTTGTTTTATAACCTACATCATTAGCAGTCTGATGAAGGTTGTTGTAAAACTCAGAGACCAAGTCATAGTTGATATCCCGTTCTAAGTAGACAAGTGAGTCAAGTTTGTAGTAGGAAATGGTTTCAGACACAGTTGGACAAAATTCGTCCATGAATTTACGATCTACAGACCTACACGGGAGTAATTTGAAAGTTCTTTGTCTAAAGGCTTCCTCAAAATTGTGGTTCGGGAATCTCCCGAAAACAGAAGGTTGAGGTCGGGAAGGAGCCTTAGGCTTCGACTTAGCAGGTGACTTAGAGGTACCCTCACCCTCACCCACTGGTTTCTTCCTAAGGTGTAACAATGTGAACCAATAGGGGAAATAAGTGAGCACCGGAGCCATCAACACCCAAAAAGCACAAAATGGTGAGAAATGAAACCGAAATGCCAAGTTATAGAGAAGTAAAGAGTTACCTTGGTGCCATTGAAGTTTTGGCTAGAGCTTTGGCTAGGGTTCCGGCGTGCAAAGAGAAGAGAAGGGAAGAGAAGGTGTAGGGAAGAGTCGGCTAGGGTTCCGCGTGAAAGAGAAAAAGAAGGGATCGGGAAGATTTAAGGGTTTATTGATGGGTGTACAGTTGATGAAATGATCGGACGGCTGTCCGATCAGGAGTATCAGGAGCCTCCTGATCGGTCCATGGACCGATCCAGGAGAATCCTGATCGGTCTGAAGACCGATCAGGAGACTATCAGTACTCGCTGATCGGTCCCTTGACCGATCAGGGAACTTCCTGATCGGTCGATAGACCGATCAGAGATTGATCAGTGGCTTTTGTGACGGATTGATCTGATCGGTCTCCGGACCGATCAGGGAACTCCCTGATCGGTCTGTAGACCGATCATAAAGCGATCAGTAGCGGGCTCTGCGTGCCAGGCTGACCTGATCGGTCCGTAGACTGATCAGTGTCTGATACTTAGATATTTCAGTAACTGAAATTCGCAATTTCAGTAACTGAAATTCATAGAGATGTTCGATAGTTTCTGGGAGTTTCTCTAGGAAAACTTCCAAGTTCAGAACCTAGAACCTGGAGGATCTACAAGCATAACTATTACCTAAAAATTATGGTCTGAACTTGTTTATAGCCCTAAAGTTGCAGACATTTAGAAAACAGACAACTTAAGATCTGAAAACTGAAATTTTTGACCTTTGTTATGTTCAGTTTCAAGTTTGTCAAAATATAACCAACTTGCTATCATTCTTTCAAGGACTTGTCCTAGTATCAATCAAAATCATGAAAAGCATCGTTCAAGTGTATCAAATAGTTCATCAACCACAGTTTCATAAATTCTAGGTAAAGGTCCAACCAAGTTTCCTTGGTTGGAATATATGAGTAAGATCTAGGAACCAAATATACATGAATTATGTAATGGTCTTCCCCATACTCAATTTATGTCTCTTCAACCTAATTATTCAAGGGATGCATGATACATTTTGAATAATTCGGCTGATCCTAGCATCTCACCCCATTTCTAGCAAACAAAAATCATTTGTTAAACCTTATAGTTTGTGTGAGATGTTCCCAAGTTGCCCAAATTAATTTCCCTATTTCTCTTGTTGTTTTAATTGTCCTTATTGATCATGATGAAGTCCTAATGGCCTATTGAGCCAAACACATTCCCAATTCTCTCCTCAAATGACTAAATTCATTTTCCGGAAGAGGTTTGGTGAAAATATCGGCTAGGTTTGACTTTGACTCAACATAGGTGAGTGCAATGTCTCCCCTAGCTACGTGATCTCTAATGAAGTGGTGACGCACTTCAATATGTTTGGTCCTTGAATGATGGACTGGGTTTTTTGTTAGGTTTATTGTGCTGATGTTGTCACACAACACTTGCACTCCCTTATACGAAAGTCCATAATCTTCTAGAGTGTGGATCATCCACAATAATTGTGATACACTCTCTCCCATGGCAATGTATTCAGCCTCGGTCATGGAGAGAGCAACACAATGTTGCTTCCGACTTGACCAACTAACTAATGATGAACCTAAAAATTGGCAACCCCCACTAGTGCTTTTCCGATCCAATTTGTACCCAGCGTAATCGGAGTCGGTATAACCTATCAAGTCAAAAGACTCCGTGCGAGGGTACCACAGACCTACTCTAATTGTGCCCTTAAGGTATCTCAGAATTCTCTTAACTGCAATTTAATGAGATTCCTTGGCACAGACTTGATATCTAGCGCACATGCCCACAGCAAAAAAGTATGTCCGGCCTACTAGCTGTGAGATATAGAAGACTACCAATCATGCTGCTATATTACGTTAGATCAACTGGTTTTCCACTCTCATCATTATCAAGGTGAGTGTTTGTCGCCATTGGAGTGGATACTTCCTTAGAGTCACTCATTTTGAATTTCTTGAGCATCTCTTGAGTGTATTTTGTTTGATGGACATAAATGTCATCTCGAGTTTGTTTGATTTCAAGTCCAAGGAAGAATGTCAATTCTCCCACCAGACTCATTTCAAACTCACTTTCCATGTGAGTGATAAATTCATTCAAATACCCCTTGTTATTTGAGCCACAAATTATGTCATCGACATACACTTGGGCTACAAATATGTTTTCATCATCTCTACGCAGAAATAGTGTTGGGTCTATTTGACCTCTCACAAAACCCTTTTCTAATAGGTAAGTTGACAACCTTTCGTACCAAGCTCGAGGTGCTTGTTTAAGCCCATAAAGAGCTTTCTTGAGCTTGTACACGTGGTTTGGAGCTTCGGTATTCACAAACCCCGGTGGTTGTTCAACATAGACCTCTTCTTTAATGAAACCATTTAAGAAGGCTGATTTGACGTCCATTTGATAGAGCTTGAAGCCTCTATGTGCAGCAAAAGCTAGCATTAAGCGAATGGATTCTAATCGAGCCACGGGAGCATAAGTCTCATCATAATCAAGGCCTTCGACTTGACTATAGCCCTTGGCTACAAGTCTTGCCTTGTTTCTTACTACTTCTCCCTTTTGGTTTAACTTATTTTTGAAGACCCATTTGGTTCTAATAATGGTGGTCTTCTTAGGTCTAGGAACTAAGTCCCACACTTGGCTCCTTTCAAGTTGACCTAACTCATCTTGCATAGCTATGATCCAATCAGGATCGTGCAATGCCTCATCAACTAATTTTGGTTCAATTTCTGAAATCAAAGCGACCTCATTAGACTCATTTCTGAAGAATGATCTAGTCCTAACCCCTTGTTGAATGTCTCCCACAATCTGGTCTTGGGGATGACTAGAGGCTACCCTAGATTGCCTTGGTGTTGACGGTGCCTCATGAGTGATCTCACTAGACACAGGCAAGGGCTCAGTATCAGGTAAAGGATCAGACTGAGTCCTCTCTTGCCTTTGCTCATCGTCATCGGAGTCAACTTCGACTCTTTCTATGTTTTGATCATTTAAACTTAGATTTCTAAGTTCAAATTGAATTTCTCCTACATCCCTTGATTGATCATTTGATTTAGGGATTTCTTCAAATGCTACATCAGAGGATTCTTCAATCAATTTAGTCCTATTGTTGTAGACTCGATAGGCTTTGCTGATGAGAGAGTACCCGACCAGTATCCCTTCATCAGCCTTAGCCGTGAACTTTCCAAGATGATCCTTGGTGTTCAAGATAAACACCTTACAACCAAACACCCTAAGATGTTTAATTGTAGGGGGTTTCCCAAACCAAAGTTCATGGGGAGTCTTTCCTAAAAACCTATGTATCATGACTCGGTTCTGCACATAGCAAGCTATATTTATAGCTTCAGCCCATAGGTAGCTCGGTAGAGAGTACTCATTGAGCATGCTTCGTGCAGCCTCTTGTAAGACTCGGTTCTTTCTCTCCACAACCCCATTTTGTTGTGGGGTCCTTGGAGTAGAGAACTCATGCCTATATCCTTTTTCTTGACAAAATTCCAAAAATCTATGGTTTTGAAATTCTCCACCATGATCACTTCTAATTGTTTTAATTGTTGTTGATTTTTCATTTTCAGTTCTTCTACAAAAGGAAATAAAAATATCTATGGTTTGGTCCTTATTTTTCAAAAAGAAAGTCTATGTAAATCTAGTAAAATCATCAATGATTACTAAGCAATATCTACTTCCATTCAATGAAATAACATTACTGCAATAAAAAAAGTCCATATGCAATAAATCTAAAGCAGTAGATGTACTTACAATGCTTTTACCTTTATGAGGCGCTTTTGTTTGCTTACCCTTTTGACATGCATCACATAGTTTTGACTTTTGGTACTTGATGCTTGGTAGTCCTCGCACTAATCCTTTGTTGACCAGCTTTCGAATGTTCTTCATGTTTACGTGGGCCAACCTCCTATGCCAAAGCCACGATTCTTCTTCTTTTGACATGAAACACTTAGCAGAAGCATTAGTAGCACTTTTAAACGATACTTGATAGATGTTATCTACTCTTGTGCCTACTAGTACCGTGTCAAGTGTGTCAATGTGTTTGACCAGACATTGACTTGAGTGAAACTCAATTGTGTAACCCGTATCACACAATTGGCTAACACTTAGGAGATTAAAAGTCATCCCCTTGACTAGAAGGACATTTCTGATTTGGAGACATTCGGATATATGAATATCTCCAACTCCTATAACCTTAAGGCTACCATTATTACCAAAAGACACATTACCTCTATTTTTGTTTTGAAGGGTAGTAAAGAGTGACTTGTCCCCGGTCATGTGCTTGGAGCATCCACTATCAACAAACCAAGTTAATAGATGCTCCCCCTCGACAAATGTCTACAAGACACGAAAGATAGATGTTTTAGGTACCCAAATCTTGGGACCTAATGTATCTACAATGTAAGACCTAGGAACCCATGCCTTGGTTACACCCTTCCTAGTCTCATGAACCTTAGAAGCATGTGATCTATGAAATTGGGTTCTAGACACTAGTGAAATGAAACTAGACTCTTTGGGTTGATATCCTAACCCGGCTTTGTTGTAGACCGCCCTTTGGGCATTTAGAATCATGTCTAAGATCTTAGAGCTAGTTGAGAATTTCTCAAGCATTTTCTTGAGTTTCTCAACTTCACTCTTTAAAGCTTTGTTTTCATCCTCAAGAAGCTCTTGATGTAGGTCATCGACCTCATCTTCCCTAAGAGCCTTCAATTTTTCTACTTCATCTTTTAGTGATTTAATTTCTGTTTTTGATTTCTTGAGCAAAGTAGATAAATGAGTAATAGTTCTATAATACTTTTCTAAATGAGGCGAAGTTACCTCTTCATCATCCGAAGATGATGAAGCCGCGGCTGACGTGTCACTTGTGTCACCAACACTTCCGGAATCCGGTTCCTCCCTTGCCATGAGTGCTAGTTGACGTGTGCTTTTCTCCTTCTTCTCTTCCTCCGATGAGCTTGAGGAGGATTCATCCCAAGTAGCTTTGAGAGCTTTCTTCTTCTTGGCCCTTTCCTCCTTCTTCTTGAGTTTTGGACACTCGATCCGATAATGTCCTTTCTTGCTACACTCATAACAAGTAACGTTAGTCTTATTAATATTTTGATCAACAGATTTACCTTTCCCTTTGTATCTCCGGCTTCTTCTCATGATCCTCCTTACAAAGTTGGCCATCTCGCTTGATGATGATCGACCTTCATCATCGAACTCGGAGGAGGATGAGGATGTAGGGATCTCTTTCTCCTTCTTCTTTTCTTTCTTTCTTCTTCCATCCTTGCTCTTTTCTCCTGCAACTAAGGCAATACCTTTCTCTTTTTGACCTTTGTTAGCAAGTTCATGAAGTTCCATTTCACAGAAAAATTCATCTAACTTAACAATTGAAAGGTCCTTGGAAACCTTGTAGGCATCTACCATAGATGACCACAAGGCATTCCTTGGAAAGGCTTTGAGTGCATACCTTACGAGATCGTGATTCTCTACGCGTTCATCCACGGAATGAAGACCATTGAGGATCTTTGAACCTTCCGTGTAGTTCACTTACCATTTCGTTCTCCTTCATGGTGAGGTTTTGTAGTTGGTTTAGGAACAAGTCTCTCTTGGCAATCTGAGAGTCTCGGGTTCCTTCTTGGAGCTCGATGAGCTTGTTCCACAAATCTTTTGCACTCGTAACTGGGCCTACCTTGACGAGTTGATCTTTGGCTAGCCCACATTGTAGGGTTACCACTGCCTTGGCATCGGCTTGTCCTTTGCGGGTTTGCTCGGTGGACCACCTTGACGAGTCTAGTTCCTTACCTTCTTCGTCCTTTGGAGGTGTGAACCCTTCCTTGACCGAGAACCACATGGAGATGTCGGTCTTGAGGTAATACTCCATGCGGCTCTTCCAATATTGAAAATCCGCTCCGTCAAAGTAGGGTGGACGATTGGTGCTAAAGCCTTCCTTCATAGCCATCTTCTTGCTCTTTAGGGTGTTAGTCCGGATGAAGAGCGCCAAGCTCTGATACCACTTGTTAGGACCTTCGGATGGCTAAAGAGGGGGGGGTGTGAATAGCCTCTTCGCAAACTTACACAAATTTTCTTCCAGAACTTTGTTAGCACAGCGGAAATAAGCAAAAACAAACTAATACAAGGAAGAAAACAAAACACCACTAACACAATGATGTACGAGGTTCGGGGATAACTTGCCCCTATTCCTCGGCGTGTCTGTAAGGTGGACGATCCCTTGATCTTTCGGTAGATCAACCCCCGGACAGATTCCGGCTAAGTATTTCTCCTTCTCGGTGGAGAAAACCTCTCCACAAAGTCTCAAAAGGATTTAAATGAAGCACAAGACTTACAGGATTTGGTGGCTACAATGAATTCACAATTAACTTACAGCCACAATGAAAGCAGAGCTTAAAGAAGCAGACCCTCAGCCAAGAGCTCCACACGACACTCTTGCTTAATCGACGACAGCGAGTTTGCAATGCAAAAACATTCCCCCAACCTCTCTTCTTTCTCCTTCTTATTTCTCTGCTTTCTTCACTGCGTTTGCCTGCATCGAATCACTACAAGCTGCATAGAATCGCTGCAACCTGTATCGAATCACTGTAATCAACTCAGGCGTCGCCAATCACTCCTCCTCCTCATCTGGTCCTCTGAACTCACACCAATACCATCCATGGTCTTCACTGGTGTCTTCTGAGCTCGAACCAATGCCAAGGAGTCAAGCTGATTGCAGCCAGAACATACCTAGATCGCTAGTATCCGTTGATGCTTCAAATGCACCATTTGCAGCCAAGCTCAGTAGAAAAACCATTTTGTCTTATTCCTCTGATAGACCTTAATTTGAATTCAAGCATCGTCATGATACCTGCAACCTGTAACTCAAAAAGCTCACAGCAGATCGTTAGTTCAGAGAAATCAGAAGTTGCAGAAAGACGGCAGAATACAACATCGGCGTGGATCGATCAGCCGATCCATGGCTCTCGGACGATCGACACATCCCGATCGGTCGGAAGAGTCGATCGATGCGTGGACCGATCGTATGTGGATCGGTCCACGACCGATCCACCCTCTCGCTTTGAGTCTCGGCGTTTTGATCGCTTCTTTCGATCACCAGACCGATCAGATAACCTGAAATGCTACGTGGTTCGATCGGTCCACGCGATCGGATAACCCACGTAAACTTTCGTGGTTCTGATCGGTCACGAGACCGATCGGTGACTTATCACGGATCGGTGCGTGGACCGATCCACAACCAGTTTCACGGATCGGTCAACAAACCGATCCATAACTCTGTGTTAGTTTTAGAGCCTCCCTAACCCTAACATCTTCCTGGTCCGGAGAACGAGCTACCAAGCCCTCTCGACTCCTAGAGAACGAGCCGGCGAGCCCTCTCCGACTTCGTCCGGTCCAAAGAACGAGCTACCGAGCCCTCTCTGACCTAGTCCGAAGAACGAGCTGCCGAGCCCTCTCTGACCTTGTCCGGAGAACGAGCTGCCGAGCCCTCTACGACTTCGTCTGGTCCAGAGAACGAGCTACCGAGCCCTCTCTGACTTTGCGTGCCAAGTATCCGTACTTGGACTTTTCCTCTCCTCATGATCAACCTTGATCATCAATCAGTCTGAGTTTAATTAATGTCTGATACAAACTTAAATCAGTGTCAACATCAAAACAACAGTCAGGTCAGACTGTATCAACACATTGCTGCATCAGAGGCAGCAAAAGAGGCAGTTTGGATTTGTAAGTTCATCACTGAACTTGGGGTGGTTCCTAGTATCGCTAACCCTATTGAGCTCTATTGTGACAACAATGGAGCTATAGCACAGGCAAATGAACCTCGCTCACACCAGCGGACCAAACACATACTACGACGCTTCCATCTCATTCGAGAGATTATCGAGAGAGGAGATGTGAAGATATGCAGAGTACCTACAGAGACTAACATTGCAGATCCCTTGACCAAGGCTTTAGCACAGAGGAAGCATGATGGTCACACTAGGTCATTGGGGCTTAGAGCCTACACTGATTGACACTAGTGCTAGTGGGAGATTGTTAGTTAGAGCCCTAGAGCCAATCATTTGATGATTGTATTATGGACTTGTTGTATCATATTCTTATATAAATAAAGGCATTTGTTTTGGTTATTATACTTACTTGTATTGGTGCCAAATAAACTAAGTATAATAGCGTCCTTGAGTAGAAGGTTCTCACCTATATCAATCGGTTAGTTGAACCGATAGTGAGATGATATAGGGAACACTACTCTTAATCATTCCTAGTCGAGTATTAACATTCAGGGACAATGTTAATGTAATAAGACTAGCATGTAGGTCAACTCGATGACTTGATCTCACAAGTCATGGATATAGAGATATCAAGTTGACACATGGGTATGCATTAGAGAATGTATACTGAATGACCCGCCATGAGAAAGTATCATGAATCGTTATATGAGTGTCATATACTTTCTCATGTGGCTATTAGTATGACTACTAGTCCTTGGACCTGAAGTCACTATAGATCCCTACATAAGGAGTTATGTACTTTGGTTTCGTCAAACGTCACCCGTAACTGGGTGGACTATAAAGGCGATTACTGGGTATGTAACGAATTATGCAGAGGGATGTGAGTGATGTAGATGGGATCTATCCCTCCTATATGACGGGAGCGACATCGATATTCTTGATAGAGTGAGACCACGAAGTGCATGACTATGCCCAAATGAGTCAATATGAGATATTGAGCTCGTTTGATTTAGTGAGTCTACTTAGAGATCAAGATTTAGATTGGTCAGAGGATGACACGGTCTATGCCTCACATTGACCAATCTAGATGTCTAGGATAGAAGGACACTTGTCATATATTGTGAGGAGTCACAAGGTGATGTTGGATCTCAACATTCTTGTAACTTGGGTAGTAATGATGTGTTGCTAGATACCGCTCATTACTTATGCTCTTAAATGAGTTTAGGGGCATTGCCAACGTTATAAGAACCTATAGGGTCACACACTAAGGACAATTAGATGGAGATTAGGTTCATATGATGAACCAAGAGGATAAGATTCATGTGATGAATCAAATTGGATTAAGAGTAATCCTAATTGGGCTAATTGAGTTGGATTCAAGTTGATTCATGTGTTCAATGAGTCTAATTTAGATTATGACTCATTGAATCAATTTAATTAAATGAATTAGATTTATTATATTAAATTGGCTTGAATTAAATGGTTGGATTAGATCAACCATGAGAGAGATTAAGTCAAGTTTGACTTGACTTGAGAGGAAGAGGAAGAGTCAAGTTTGACTTGACTTTATGCCACATCATTTGTGACTTGGCATTAAGTGGCCAATGATGATGTGCCACATCATCATAGTTAACACATGAGTGTGCCACCTAATGGAAGTTACATCTTCTCCTTTGCTTTAATGTGGCCGGCCACATTAATGAGAGGAGTTACACTTGATGTGGCCAGCCACTCAAAATGAATGGGAATTCATTTTTTTCATTCAAGGCTAATTGACATCTTCTTCCTCCTTGAGTTCTTTCTTCTCTCCCTCTCCTCCTACCTTAGTCGAACCCTACTAAGGTGCTAGCACACTTTAGTTTGGTTTTTTTCTCCCTCTTTGTTCGTGTGGATACGCATAGAGAGTTGTCTACCTTGACAACTTGAGATTCGGCACCTTGGACGAGCGGGATTCACGAAAGGCACGTATCAAGGGTAAAACTCATACTCTAATGTAAATCTAGAGTTTATAAACTCGTACTCGTAGTTTTTCGAAAGTTTTATTCTTTGCACGGATCCGGTGGCGAGGTTTCGGGGTTTCCGCGACGCGAAAAAATGGTTTTTGCGACCCGAAAAACCCAACAGGACAGGCATGTGGTTACTATCCGAGCGGCATCCAGTTAGAGAGTTAGCCAAAAGTGTCCGGCTAGGAGAATCTTTCGAGCCAGCGAACGACTGCTCGGAGGCTTCCACAGGAGCCTTGGTGCACTTCCTATAAGATGTACTTTGAGTCCTCTGATCCAACGCACTTGAGTAGGAGCCTAGAGAAGATTCTCTTATACAGTTGATCTCCGACCAAGGTGAACCTGTTAGAGTGTATACTAAAAGCCTAGCTTTTGGTATAAACATTTATCTAGAAATAAGAATCACATTGGTCAAATGTCTACATTTATGATAAATGTAGTTGTTCAATTAATTTATATTGTAGATAACATGGTGTGTGGTGTCACACACAGAAGATCATGTTATCAGTACCTTATAAATTATAAATAGTAGCTCACGACCATAATGGAAAGGAACAAACCATTGGAAGGTCGTAGTGTAATTAGGTATTAGTTTATCTTAACTATATAATTACACTAGTACACTTAGAGTGTATTGAGTAGGACCATTAGAGGTCGTTTCTTTTATACTGACTTTATAAAGAAACAAAGACCTCAGTTGTTATGGAAGTGTGTGCTCTTAATCCTAATATAATAACAAGCACATATATTTGATATTTATTTCTTTAATTTATCAATGGGTGAGATTTAGTTCGATGAATCAATAAGCCCGATAAGTTGGGAAATGATATCACTTATAGTGTGTGTTGTTGATTATAGAAGGAAACTGTGTCCTAGTGATCTAGGTTGAGAATGTCCCCAAGAGGAGCTCATAAGGATTGTCATGTTAAATCCTGCAGGTGGACTTAGTCCGACATGACGATGAAGTTGAGTGGTACTACTCTTGGAGCTAGATATTAATTAAGTGAGTTGTCAGTAACTTACTTAATTAGTGGGCATTTGTTATCTTAAACACAGGGAGACTAACACACTCATAATAAGAAGGAGCCCAAAAATGTAATTTGAGATTGGTGCGGTAGTTCAATAATAGTTCTTTAGTGAAATGAATTATTATTGATGAAATTAAGTTGTGTGTTCGGGGCGAACACGGGATGCTTAATTTCATCGGGAGACCAAAACCAATTCCTCCTCTCGGTCCCTATCGTAGCCTCTAGTATATAGAGATTTATACCCACCGCATACCCACCTTCTTACCCATCCAATGGGGCCGGCCAAGCTAGCTTGGAACCCAAGCTAGGGCCGGCCAAGTCCAAATGGATGAGGCATGTAGGTGGCCGGCCAAAGCATGGGTCCCAAGCTTAGGTGGCCGACCACTAGAATATTTAAAAAGGATTTTTTATTGAAATTATTTCTTATGTGGATATCATGATTTTAAAAGAGAGTTTAAAAATTAAAATTTCCTTTTATAGCTTTCTACAAAAGATTAAGAAAAGAGATTAATCTCTTTCCTTATTTGTAGTTTAAAAGGATGGTTTTAATTTTTGGTAAAAACTTTCCTTATTTGTAAATCACCTACATGTTTAAAAGAAAGTTTAAAATTTGAAATCTTTCCTTATTTGTTGATTAAAGGAGGATTTTAAATTTTAAGAAAACTTTTCTTTTTAATCATGTTCATGATTTAAAAGAGAGTTTAAATTAAATATTCTCTTTTATAAGTCTCTACAAAAGATTAAGAAAAGATTTGATATCTTTCCTTATTTGTAGATTGAAAGAGATTTTAATTTATAGAGATAACTTTCTTTTTATCCACATGTTTAAAAGAAAGATTTTAATTTATTAAATTTCCTTTTTATAAACCAATCATGAAGGGATAAAAATTGTTAGAAATTTTTTATAAATTTCTGAGACAATTTAGGAAGTTTTAATTAATTTAAACTTTCCTTGTTTTGGGGAGAAGAGTGGCCGGCCATTGAAAATTTAAAAGAGAAAATTGTTTTAATTAAATAAATTTTCCTTTTTAATGGCAAAAGAATTAAGGAAGTTTTTATTAAATTTTCCTTATTTGCCAAGACCAAGGATTATAAAAGAGGGGGTAGAGGTGCCTTCATGGTTGAACAACTCTATTCTATTCTTCCTCTCTTTTCCTCCTTGGTGGCCGGCCCTAGCTTCTTCCTCTTCTCTTCTTCTTGTGGCCGGCGGCAATTCCTCTTGGAGCTCTTGATGGTGGCCGGTTCTAGCTAGGAGAAGAAAGAGAGAAAGGAGGTTTTATTTCTTGCATCCCTTGGAGCTTGGTGGTGGTGGCCGGACCTCTACTTCTCTTGGAGAATTTTGGTGGCCGAAACCTAGAAGGAAGAAGAAGGTGCTTGGTGGTTCTCATCTCGGAAGATCGTTGCCCACACAACGTCCGAGGTTAGAAGAGGAATACGGTAGAAGATCAAGAGGTCTTTCTAAAAGGTATAACTAGTATTTTTCCTTTCCGCATCATACTAGTTATTTTTGGAAATAATACCAAATACAAGAGGCTTACGATTCTAGTATTTCAATTTATTTTCGATGTAGTGTTCTTATGTTTTCTTCTTTTCCTTGTGATTTGATTGTTCCTTTTGGTTAACCTAAAGTTATTTTAGGAAATTAAATATTATCTTTCTATAAAAGGTTTTGTCTAGTCGGTGGTGGTTGCTCCCATATCCAAGAAGGTCATGTGCCTCGCCACGTCAGTACTGGGAACCAATTATGGAAATTAATATTTAATGGAATTAATAACTTAGGTGATTTGGATCGAATGTGTTAAGTTCCGCAGGAGATCCAAGTCAAAACCTAAAAGAACAAATAGATTAAGTTTTGGATCAAACGTGTTAAGTTCCGCAGGCGATCCAAAATTTAATTTAAAAGAACACATGGTAGCTAGGAAAAGGTTCAGACCTTTGTACAAAATTTTTGTACAGTGGAACCTCTAGGCTTTCCGAGTAGCAACCAACAGAACCATCTGACCCTCTTTCTTAATAGTCGTGTTGCCTCCTGGTCGGCCGGAATGCTACCCGATTGGAGGAACTCTATCAGCGGTATTCTCCAGTCGATCGAGAAGACTACTCCCTCCATTTGGTTGATGTGCGCCACCAATGAGACATGTTCAATTGGCTGACTAATCATGACTGGTGATAATGAACTAACTAACTTAGCCAGTTCATACGTTGCTTAATTGTCCAATCAAGGGATCTTCTGTATAGTGACCTCTTGAAAATTTATCTTCAATTTCTCAAAAGCTTATGCATATAACTTGAGTCAGGAGCTGCTAATCTTGAACGTCCCTGATAGCTGTTGGGCGGCCAGCTGAGTGTCTGAGTGAATAAGGACTTTTGTTGCTCTGACATGCGGCGTTGCTTGTAAGCTGGCTATCAAGGCTTCATACTCGGTTTTGTTGTTGGTGGCTTGATAATCCAGCCAAACAGAAAGTTGCATCCGGTCTTCTCATGGTGAAATGAGCAGAATGCCGATCTCACTGCCTTGTCGAGTGGATGAGCCATCGACATATATTCTCTAAGTTGCTGCTGGCTCAGCGTTCTGGACCTCTGTGACGAAATCAGCCAAGGCCTGAGCTTTGATCACCATTCAGGGTGGATATTGAATATTAAACTCACTTAGTTTGATTTTCCATTTGATTAGTCGCCCAAATGCCTCTAGTTGAGGAGGACTCTTCTCAGGGTACTGTTGGTCACGACGATGATCGGATGAGCGAGGAAGTACAGGCAGAGTCTCCGAGTGGCCAGCACCAAAGCATAAGCTAACTTTTCGAGATCAGTGTAGAGGGATTTGGTATCTTTCAATATATGGATTAAAAAGAATACGGGTTGTTGTTCATGGTCGTTCTGCTTGACTAATACCGAACCGCCCGCATAGTCGATGAACGAAAAATAGATCAAAAGCGGCTCCTCGGCGCTCGGCTTAGCTAACACGGGTAAGGAGTTAAGATACTCCTTGAGTTCTTTCAATGCCCGGTCACACTCCGCGTCCCACTAGAATCTTGTCACTCGGTGAAGCACGTTGAAGAATGGTAGATTCTGATCGGATGACCTGGATATGAATCTAGACAATGTTGTGATCTGTCCGATCAGCCATTAGGCCTCCTTCAAGCTACGGGGCGGGGGCATGTCTTGCAATGCCTTTACCTTGCTCGGATTCACCTCAATATCTCATTAAGTGACGATATATCTGAGGAAGCATCCACTCTTAGCATCAAACAGACACTTGTTCGGATTCAGCTTCATCCCGTATGTCCTCAAGATTCAGCATGTTTCTTCGATATCTGCACACAGATTAGCAGCTTGGGCTGACTTTATTAATATGTCATCGACATATACCTCCAAGTTGCGGCCGATTTGTTTCTAAGACACCTTGTTCATAAGCCTCTGGTAGGTGACGCTGGCGTTCTTCAGTCCAAACGACATGATGTTAAAGCGGAATGTTCCGTCAGCCATGATAAAGCTGACCATTTTTTGATCCTCTCGGGCGAGCGACACTTGGTGGTAGCCCTGATATGCGTTGAACATGCAGATCAGCTTGTAGTCAGCGTAGAGTCCACCATCTGGTCTATCCGGGGCAACGGATAGAAATCCTTTGGGCATGCCTTATCAAGTCACAGAAGTCGATGCAGACCCGCTATTTGTTACTCGGTTTAGAGACCAACACGACATTAGCGAGCCAACTCAGGAAATGGACTTTTCGGATGTGATCGGTCTCCAGTAATTTCTTTATTTTTGCTCGGATATCAGGTTCTACTCCGCGCTGAAGTCCCTTTTCCTCTACTTTATAGGCTGGGCATCCGGTTGGATATGAAGCTTGTGTTGGATGACGCTCGACGAGATTTTAGGGAGCTCATGGGTTGACCAGGCTAACACGTTATGATTTCGCCTGAGGCAGGCGGACAGCTCCACCTTTTTCTCACTCTCCAGATCGACGACAATGAAGGTGGTCACATCCAATCGGTTCGGGTGAATCTAAACTTCTTCCTTTTCTTCATAAACCATCTCCGGGGGCTTCTCAATGATGACGTTAACCTCCAAGCGCGGGTTTTTTCGGGTGGTCCTTGCTTCTGATATGACTATCTCAATATAGCATCGTCGAGCAGTCAATTGGTCACCTTTGACTTCTCCCACCTTGTCATCCACTAGGAACTTTAATCTTCTAGTAGTAGGTGGGCACCACCGCTCAGAACTCGTTTAGGACTGGTCAGCCTAATAAGACGTTGTATGCTGGCGGTACGTCTACCACAATGAAGTTTATGGTCCTTGTCCTCTTCAGGGGTTCCTCACCAAATGAAATGGCTAGCTTGGTCTGGCCGATCGACAACACTTCATTGCTCGTGAAACTGTAGAGCAGGGTCGTTATCGGCAGCAATTCGCTCCGATCGATTTGTAACTGGTCGAATGTCTTTTTGTATATAATGTTCACCGAGCTCCCTGTATCAACAAAAGTTTGATGGATTGTATAATTAGCAATTACCGCTCAGATGATCGATGTATCATCGTGAGGGATCTCTATTCCCTCCAAGTCTTTAGGGTCGAAGCTGATTTCGGGTCCTTTCAACTTTCTTCTTGCTGCAGCCAAGAACTTGCATCTCGAGTCGTTGAGCATGTGACTTCTTTGCTCGATTAAAATCTCCGCCGGTCGACCCGCCTATGATTATACCTATCTCCTCCTGAGCTGCGTTACTCTGGTTCTCTTCTTCCTGTGCCGACGATTCATTTTGCTCGGTGAAGCATTGGGCGAGACTTGGATCGTTCCCACACTGAGGCTGATGGTGGCGTGGTTCGCGCATTATCCTTTCTCCCTCACTTTGAACGGTTAATCGGTTCCTTTATTGTCGATCAGGTGATGATGATCGACAGTGATATCCCCGCTCGGCTGACCTGCTAGCTGCCAGGTCATAGCAGTCCCAGGTGTTGTGCATTGTTGACTGGTGGAAGAAGCAGAACATCAGCGTCCACACCTTGCCTTTTGGGGCCTTTGGATGAGTGGTTGCCACATGTTGCACGGCATGTGTCTTGGGCTCGTGTGGCGGGGCTCCTCCTGATTGAGGCCCCTTGGGAGGTTGATGGTTGTTCGGCTGTCGCCGTTTAAATACTCCTGCAAGCTCAGCATGCGTCTCCTTCTTCCTTGCCACCTGAGCTTTTTCCACATTGATGTATTCATTGGCCTTTTTTTTGTAGGTGTCCAAAGTCCTTTGGCGGTCTCCAAATAAACGAACAGAAGAATTCTCCTTTGGTGAGCTATTGGGTGAAGACGTTTTCCAACACATCTGAGGAAAGAGTAGGGATGTCCATCGCCTTTTAATTGAAGCGCCAGATATAGGCCCTTAATGGCTCTCAGGGCCCCTTCTTCAATGAGAATATATTCACATTCGTTTTCTGGTGGTGGCGACTGCTAGCAAAGTGGTGCAGGAAGGCCGCTCGGAAGTCCTTGAAGCTGTGGATCGAGTTGCTCGACAACCGCTTGAACCAGCATTGCGCCGATCCACGGCATTTCACCCCATTCATGTACTGGTGAAGTGTGATCGTGTTATCAAACTTGGCCAAATGGTCATCGGGTCAGTCGCTCCATTATATTCCCTAATAGTCAGTGGGGTGTAATATTTTGGCAGAGGGTCATTTAGAACCCCCTTGGAGAACTGTTGATTGACCCGCTCAGGTGAATTATCCTCTTTGGATGCCTTCCTTTTCCTTGTATCTCGAGCGGGTGCCTCATCCGAGGAAGATTCCCAGTCTCTATCCGTTCGGGCCCTCTCTTCTGTTGGAGTCCATAACGACACTCAGTGTAAGGGGGTCGTCGCATGAGGTGCTTCCCCATAGGTGTCGATCGATCTCTCGTTCGGGTCCCCGAATGGAAAGCTATTCAGTTTGGTCCCCTCGCTCAACTTGGCGACCTGCCCAGAAGCTGCAGGCTCCTGCGCTTGCCGATCGGCCAGTGCTTGTTATTATTGTTCCTCCAATTTCTTCATCACTCGAGCCTGTATTAGTGCGTCGAGATCCTCTTGTGTCAGCGTCACTGTTATGAGTCGTCCAGCGTCTTCCACCTTCTCATTCGGCTACAGGCTACGTTCCCACAAATGACACTAAAATGATCATGTCCAACGGAGTGAAGCTGGAAAGCCAAGGATGTGGCAGTTCTACTGACTAGATGAAGACCTCGCTCCTCTCTACAAAACAAAACCAAACCAGGGAAGGGGTCTCTGACGTTGGCCCTCCGACGCTCAAGTCAGAAATAAAAGAAGAATAGAAAGTGAAAGTACTAGGGGCAGAGATTCATCTTGTCTTTCTCTATATCTGACATACTCTTTTATACCTTTCTTAGTGACCCTCCGTCTTCCCCTGTTTAATGATATTAATTACCGACAAAATTTGTCTTGGCTTCTTCTCATTTAATGATAGATGGAGTATTCTCTTTTGTTTTCTCATTTCCTTATTAATTATCTGTCTTTTCTTTTTTTATTTATTATTTTATCGGTTCATTATGTGTACAATGCCAATGTCATACCTCAAGCCGGACAGGTGGTCTGTGTTAAGACCTTCAGATGGCTAGAGAGGGGGGTGTGTGAATAGCCTCCACTAAAAACTCAATCAATTCCTCACAAAAGCTTGTTAGAACAGCGGAAATAAACAAAAAGAAAACTGATGCAAGGAAAGAAAACAACCCACAGCTTACACAAGTATGTACGAGGTTCGGGGATAACTTGCCCCTACTCCTCGGCGTGTCCGTAAGGTGGACGATCCCTTGATCTTTCGGTAGATCACACCCCGGACAAATTCCGGCTAAGTATTTCTCCTTCTCGGTGGAGTAACCTCTCCACAAAGTCACAGAAAAGATTGAAATGAAGCACAAGACTTACAGAGTTCAGTGGCCAAAAGGAATGAACAATAAACTTACAGCCACGAAGCAGAACACAAAGACAGAAGGGATTCCTCAGCCAAGAGCTCAAACACACAGCCTCTTGCTTGATCGACAGAGAGTTTTTCAAAAATCCTTACCAAACCTCTCTTCTGCCTTCTTCTTATTCTGCTTTCTCACTGTCTTCAGCCAGAGCCGAATCACTGTCACCTGTATCGAATCACTGCGACCAACTCAGGCATCGTCAATCACTCTTCCTCCTCATCTAGTTCTCTGAACTCACACCAATACCATCCATGATCTTCACTGGTGTCTCTGAGCTCGAACCAATAAGCAAGAGTCAAGCTGTTGCCAACTGATCGCAACCAGTGAACGTTGACACTCCAATTGCACCATTTGTAGCGAAACACAGTAGAAAGAGCATTTGGTCTTATTCTTCTGATGGAGCTTAATTTGAAATTAAGCACTGGCACGACACCTGCAACCTGTAACTCAAAAATATCACAGCAGATGATTTGATCAGGTGAATCAGAAATCACAGAGAAACAGCAGAAGACAAACGACATTGTTGTGGATTGGTCAACAGACCGATCCATAGCCTTCCGGACCAATCAGGACACACCCTGATCGGTCTGGGATGATGCTGATCGGTCTGTGGACCGATCAGCCTACGGGTGGATCGGTCCATAGACCGATCCCCCCTATCGCTCTGAATCCCATCGCATCCCATCGCTTCTTACTGATCGGTCACCAGACAGAGCTTCCCAGCCCTAAACCCTAACGTCTTCCTGGTCCAGAGAACGAGCTACCAAGCTCTCTCTGACCTAGTCTGGAGAACAAGCTACCGAGCCCTCTCCGACTTCCACGTCCGGTCCAGAGACCGAGCTACCGAGCCCTCTCTGACCTAATCCGGAGAACGAGCTGCCGAGCCCTCTCCGACTTCGTCCGATCCATAGAACGAGCTACCGAGCCCTCTCTGACCTAGTCCGGAGAACGAGCTGCCGAGCCCTCTCCGACTTCGTCCGGTCCAGAGAACGAGCTACCGAGCCCTCTCTGACCTAGTCTGGAGAACGAGCTACTGAGCCCTCTCCGACTTTGCGTGCCAAGTATCCGTACTTGGACTTTTCCTCTCCACATGATCAACCTTGATCATTAATCAGTCTAAGTCTAATTAATATCTGATACAAACTTAAATCAGTGTCAACATCAAAACAACAGCCAGGTCAGACTGTATTAACAGTCTGCTCAACTTGGGCTCTTGGCCCACTCAGTTTGCTCTCCTATCGATCGGGTTGACCAGACATTGGTTTACTCAAATGGTCGACCGGATAATGATCCCTCCAATTGGCCAATGAACCGCTTCCCCCTCGGGTGCGACCGAGACTTGCTTAAGCGCTGGCGTTGACCGCCTCGACTTTGACTTACACTGTAGCAATTGACTCATGCCAGGTAGGCTCCTCCCTCCGCATAAGGGATTTTGTTTATTTTTATTATGCAAGCTATTCACCCTCTGGCCAGTTGCCAAGGGACCAACAAGTGGTATCAGAGCCCAATAGCTTCAAGAGGACTAACCACTGAACGAAGGACAAGAGATGGTTGGACCGAGCATCTATCTACCGAAGTTCAACGGGAAATTCACGAGCTAGAAGAAATAGATGGAGGTATTCTTTAAGACAAATTTCGATTCACTACTAAATATGAAATTTGATTTTGTAGCACTAAAGGGCAAAGAAGAATACCAATGGACGAAGGAACAAGACGACTTCGTGGCAAAAGGCAGAGCAGAGTTTCATCTGCTTAGCGTCTTACCACCTCAAGAAGTCAACCGGCTCGGAGCCTACGAGTTATCCAAGGAGCTCTGGGAGAAATTCCTAGAACTACACGAAGAGACCTCAAAGGCAAAACTCGTGATATGGGATCTTCTCTGGAACCATATCAGCAGCCTCCAATTAGAAGAAGGCGAAACCATTGCACACTTTCACTCTAGAATAAAGGAACTCATCACCGGACTCACGAATTTCGGAGAAAAGATAACCAACCGAGATTCACTAAGGTACGCGCTTAACGCATTCCCTAGGACTACTGAATGAGCATCATTAATAGATGCTTACTATATCTCTAAGGATCTAGAAATAAATACTTTAGAAGAGTTGTTTTCAACTTTTGAAAATGCATGAAACAAGATGTGCAGATCTAAAACAGGAGCCAAAGCACAACATTGCCCTAAAAGCTAAAGTGGATGAACCTGACTTTGAATCTTCTCTCGATGATGATGAAACGACGTTCATGGTAAGGAGATTTAAAAAATTATTTAAAATTAATAAATTTAATCAAGTGCAGGATAAAAGAAGAAGAAGAAAGATAAGATGCTACCACTGCAATAAAGAAGGGCACATGAAAGACAACTGACCTAAATTGAAGAGCAAGGACAAGAACAAGGACAAAAGACCAGTCCAGAAAAAGCATCGAAATCTAAAGGCGACGTGGGACAAAACATCGTCTGAATTGAAGATCGAAGTCATCGTCGGACTTGCGCTAATAGCAAGTCACCAAGAAGATGAAGACGAGCAAGCTCATCTTTAATGAGCATTGAGAGCATCGTTGAAGAGGGAGCATCGTCAGAGGAAAGCAACACTATAGGGGGAGCATCAAAAATAGACAAGGTAAATCAAGTACCGTTCCTATCTCCTGACCAATTATTTAACTTTATAAAAATACTATCGAAGAGTTCCTGCAAATTAGAGATAGAAAATAAAAAATTATTAAAAGAAAATGAAGAATTCAAATTAACCTTAGCAGCATTTTGTCGACTAGAGGATTTCAATAAGATAAAAATATAAAATGAAAAATTGAAAGAAGAAATTAAAAATAATGCATACTCACAAGTTAGAAAGTATAATGGACTAAATTGACATTTTAGATAGCAAAAGGGCCAAATTAGAAGAATATCACAGAGATATATCCCTAAGATATTTTTAATTAACTATTTGGAAGGAATCTATTTTGGGTTCTAAAATCATATTTAAGTTAAAATTATCGTTTGTGCATATTTTTTAATTTTTTAAAAATTAGACCTAGGGTTTTCATAAAGAAAATTAAATATTTAATTTCTTTAAGAGACTTTGTCTAGAAGTGGTTGTTATTCTAATAACTAAGAAGGCCTAGTACCTCACCACTGCCTAGAAGTCAATTACTAAAATGAATATTTAATTGACTAACTATTAAAGTACTTAATTGTTATAAATTATCTAATGCTTTTACATAAATTGGTCTACATAAATTTTCTTAGAAATTAATTAAAATTAATTTTTTTAGAGAAATAAAATGTCATTACTCCGCTGTTAAAATAGTCTTACAATGCTATTTTTTAAAAAAATATATATTTTTCTATAGAACTTTATTATTTTCTCTATTAAGAATTTTTTTCAAAACTTAAATTTTTTTCCAAAAATGGTTCATAAATTGAAAATTCTAGATTTTCAAAACTTAATACTTCTTGATTTTAACCATTAGACTTTGCATAGATTACTCCATTTTAATGTAATCAAAGGGGGAAAATTAGATATTAAGTCTAGGGGGAGGGTACCATTCATTATTATTATTTTTTTTTTTTGCATATTTTATACTTGCAAAATCATTACCTTACTATTATTTATATTTGGTTTACCCTAACTTAACTTGGATTGCTCACATAAAAAAAAAAGGAGATTGTAAGTACTCCGTGGTAGTTTTGATGTGATCAACTAAGTCAAGTTAGGTTATGTTGTGTTTTTAACCCTTGTGTATGTCTAAGTGTGCAGGAACTTAAGAGTACAGAAATTCGAGCGAAAGATGCAACTAGCGAGAAGGATGACACGAGAGAGAGTAGATGGGCTCGATGTGTCTGAGGGATGAAATGTTGCGAAAGTGTACGTTAGCGGACGAGAAGGAGGTGAGCGGCGTTTTCAAGGGACGAGAAGATGGAGCAGAAGGTTGCTCGAGAAGGTCGGAAGATGGGTTGATGAGTCCTATTTCGGATGATCGAAATCACCCAAGCAAGTGAAACTGGAATGGAAGACCAGGACCAATGCGAGTAGAACAGAAGCACTAGACCGGGACCAAAAGTCAAAATGTTGACTTTTTTATGCAGGCGCTCGGAACCCTTCCGGTCGTTTAGACCTGAAATCTCAGCCAAATACGACGTGGCATGTTTCGTTGCGATGGGGATAAAATTTTATCCCCTTCCAGGTGCTTGGAACCCTTACAAGTGCCCCGACGAGGGCTATAAATATAGCCCTGATCTCAGTAAGTCAGAACAACACTTGTAAACGATTCCTCTTTATTTTTGTTCTGTAATTAATTGCTTCAACTGTTGTAAGAGGTTTCTCCGTCTGAAGAAGATTGTTTAGTGAACTTCAACTTATTGGGGTTGTAAGGTTGCAAACATAGTTCCACATTGAAAACACATGGGAAAGATCATGGGTTTATAAGAAAAAGATATCTCCATTAGCATGAGGTCTTTTGGGGAGAGTCCAAGAGCAAAACCATGAGAGCTTAGACTCAAAGTAGGCAATATCATACCATTGTGGAGATATCTAAATTCTTTTCGATCCTACACAACTTCCTTGGATTAGTAATCTCCTGATTGTAAACCAAGTAACTCTTTTGTGCCTCTTTTTTTTTAAAATTAGTCTCTTATTTATTTTATGCAAATGTCTATTCTAATCGAGCTATAAGATCGAAAAAGGGAATTTTGTTTGTTTTTATTGTGCAGGCTATTCACCACCTCTAGCCGGTCTCTAAGAGATTCGTTTACAATTTTAAGAGTGATTTTTTTTCTTGAACATTCACTCTAAGTTGAAAGGGTTCATGAGTCAATTTTTTTTTTTTAACCATGATATGACTCAGGGGAGTGGAGTGAAAATAATAGATCAAAGTTTGGATTAAATTTAAATATTTTAGGTTCAATAATGAATTTTGATCAAATCCATTAATGACTTAAACGATTCTAGAATTGTGAAATTTTAGCATGGACAAACTCAAGAGAGTGCAAGGAGCATATTAGTGCAATCTTAAAGTGAATCAAAGATTTTTAAGTTTTCTAACTAGGGGGAAGCTCATCTACATAATATATATTAAAAAGATGTTTAAATTTTTCAATGACATTATTCTAAAAGTTAAGAGGGATGATTTTTTTTTTTCAACAATCACTCATGTCTAAAAGGGGTAAGGAGTCATTAGTCAATAGGTTTGAAGTATGGTGCGACTCAGGGAAGTGAATGAAGGTCATAAATTTGGACTGAATGTGACTTATCTAAGTTAATTAATGAATGTTGACTATTTAAGTGATCCTGAAATCTTAAAATTTTAGCATGATACAAGTGAATGCAGGGAGCATATCTATGTTGGTTTAGGAGTGATAGTTATGTGTCTAGCCTCATTATTGACAGTGTCAAACTTATTAATGGTTGGATTTTTATTTAATTATAACTTAGAAGGTTTTTGAATCAGGGAATTATAGCATGTTTCAGACTAAAAGGAATGCTAGAAAGAAACTGTTTGAGGCTCGAAGTGATTCTAACATGATTGAAAGATCATTATAAATTGAAAATAGTACAAATTGACATGGGGAGATAATACCAAGTCTTTTGAATGTGTATATGATGATTAAGAATGAATTCTAGGCATCCTTGGCCGATAAGAACTTTTGTTTTATAGAAAACCTTAAATTTGTATCAATCGATTCAAGACTCCAAAAAGTAGAGTATATTAATTCTATTGATCTGACCAAAATAGCAAAGGACACATTACATTTGTAGAGATCAAAACCCCTTTAAATAAAGGAAATTCCTTTAAAAAATCTTGTATCGAAGTAAAAAAATCTACATGTGAAAGTGCCAAAGAAAATAAAAGGTGAATAAATATCAACAACTACGTTGAGCCAAGGCAAATACAACTCATCAATATTGTCATGAGAGCTCTAGAAGTCGCCGATAATCTTTGGAGAAAAAAGATTTTTTAGCATTTTAAGATCATCGGTGCTCCTTTTTGAGGTTAATATGCTGTTGAAACAGTTAGAACGACGACAGTTGAGTGTAAAATGAATTTAGGCACGACACTAAAGGAGTGGCAATTTAGAGGCTCGGGCATTAATTTGGCGGGAACAGTTTGGATATGAAATACGAAGAGGTATTTTATAAAATAAGGGCATAATTTAAAATTTTTGAAATATAAGCGCGTGGTTCAGTAAATCAAACATAGATATTGTCAAATCCCTTTCATAACCTCAATAATCACATAATGAAACTAGGGGGTTGCAACACCGAGTCCATGCTAAAATCTTTGACTTCTCCATTGCAACCCTTCCCCCTATGTTGGACACATAATGAAACTAGCATGGACAAACATAGATATTTTCCACTTCGACTTCTCCATTTTATCAACCACGGCACTTCATGGAACCAAGGCAAGGCAAGGGTAGCTTGTAATGTGGGTAAAGTTATATGTTTCTTCTACACCATATAAGTAATAGGTTGCAACACCGAGTCCAGCCACAACATCTAGAGGATAGATGACAACAGAGTTAGCCAACCATGAACCCAGCAACCAAACCTAGTACCAAGTCACTGCTCCAAAGCATGTGTAATCAAACTCATCCGACCAACTAACCAACCACAAGCCATATTCTTCACCTCGATCAGCCAAAATTCATCGCCTCAAACTAGCGGCCAACCAATTTAATACAACAAAACAAAATCCTTTCGGCGAACTCTAGCTGTTCCAGAATCCAATTCAGGACAAATAGACCTACCTAAATATCTCACTCGACCACTTTCCACTTCTACTAAATCAAACATTGTTGAGACTTTTGTGGGTGGGTCACCTACATATGTTGAAGCCTAACCACAATAATTGACATTTAATTTTTACAATAAGAGCTTGGATAATGACAAGGAAGTATATTGAGTAAAAGCATTTTTGCAGAGTTTGGGTTTTAAACTTTTCTTCAACATTTCTTATACCCTTGTAGCATTATGGACAACCGTGGATGTTCTATCAATTCTTTTAGATAAGTATTACAGGAAATGATGTTGCCTTTTGATTTCATATTTCAAGATATACTTCTTTCCACATTTGGTTAGAAATATTTCAAAGAAAATAAATGCTTCATGGATTCTTGTTGAAGCATTCTCAATTTCAAAAGGCGCCTTTCATCCCCAAGTCAGAGCATTGCAGCGGCACAAATTTATCAGAGTCCAACAATATCAATTTCATGAGGCAAGAAATCTTCACTTGTTCTGTAGTATTTGTCAGGAGAGTATAATCCCAAGTTTGTCACTTGGCTTGTATATAAGCATGCAAACCTCTCTACCTGCAGAAAGATACATTAACATTGGCCTTCTGAGAAATCAAGTACCAGAATGTTTGAAAAAAAAAAAAAAAAGATGCTCCAGAAGTCACGAGTTTGCAGGAAGATACCTGATGCGAGAAGCGTGAATTTTGGTAACCAGTTTTCATAAGTTGCCCCCATACTTTATGAAACTGCATCATAGAACAGAACACAAACATGACAAAGAAATCAAGGCCCTATTTAAACAGTTGAAAAAAGATTATTTTTTTTTTTAATATCTTTCTGTTTTCATATCTTTCTGGAAGTTCCATTTGTACTAAGCTATGGGAATACACTCATCCTTCAGGGATCGTTCAATTCCTAAACATTCATGAAAGCTCAAACATGCTGAACACGGTTTGTTTCTGGATTCTATAATAAAGGAATATAAAACACAGCATAGCTAATAACATCAAACTCATTTTGTTTTCTAGAAAATTAAATCTAATTGTTTTTGTTCAAGGTAAGCATTCGCAATCTATATCTCTACAGTTTGACAGAAATTGGTTATTTACTTTTTGATGAAATTCCCTCTGGGCATCTTGATGGAGACGACGAACTTTCTCCCTTTGTATCTAGCAAATAAACAAAAAGAATCAAAGGAGACGAGCCAGCTTATCATGAAAAGCTCATAATTATTACATTATGCAACGTGCACATTTTTTGCCAAGTCAGAGATCATTGAAGGTGGTAACTCTTCATGCAATGTACAAATTATAAAATATTGGACGAATATATCAGATAAGAAAAAGAGGTAGACTGGAGCAAGGCTCCAGAGAAAAATCAGGTAAGTGTTCTTGCAGAAAAAGGATCAGTTGTATTGTCAAGTTAGAAATTAGGAAGAAGAGTCATGACAGGGATGTCCATAGTCTAGTTTAGATCTATATAAAACAATGGAAATGGTAACACACTTTGATGAAAAGAGATAGGCGATTGAGAAAAATTGAAAAGTGATGAAAAATATTATATACTGGAATGAATTATAAGGACTACAAAAAAAAAAATCAATAAGAGCTTTCACTAACAGCCTAATCAACTTGTTAAATGGATGCACAAATCATGAATTTCTAAATTTAAAAGAGAGCAATTCTCATAATTCAGATGACAACTTATTCATAATGCTTTGCTTTGACAAGTTTTCTTGTGCATTTTATGCATTTTTTCCCCTTTTATCTAATAATAAAACTTGAAACCAAAGACCTTACTAGTTGTGTCCAGCAAAAGCACAGAAAAAGTATTTGAAGTTTGAGAGCAAATGCCAAATTCAATGAATTCTATAATGTATTTCCAGTTATTACTTTGCATTTACTACTCACCTCCAGTTTATCAAGTTCATTTGACAAACACTGTTTCCGATTGGCATCAAAAATATCAAACCTGAAATGGAAAAATGACCTTGATTGAAGCACACAAATAAACTAGATTCACAGAGTTGTTTAGTTAATCTACAAACAGTCAAGAATAGAGGATAGAATCAAATGAATTTTGTACTTGAGAGACCACTTGAGATGATGAATTTTGTCCTCAATAAGGTCGGTCTCTATCCTCAACTGTCGCAGCATCTGGACATAAAATTACAAATTAATGAACTTGGGTATGCTACTGGGTGGAGAAGAGGTATCAATAGCACAGAAGAATTCAAAGCTCCCACTAATGCAAGATTAATAACCTCATCTGGAAGATTTCTCAGTACATCAATGATGAGAAAACCCAACAATATGGTATCTATCAGCTTAAACATCATGAAATTGGTACAAGAATAAACAATAAAGGTATGCATTTTCTCCATTGATTGTAATTCATATGCATAAAATGAAACTTTCATGCCATGAAATACTTGTGCAGTTGTGCTCTTGCTTCAATCTGAAATAGCTCTACTACCGGCATCTAGCTACTTGCTACTTCATTTTACCATAATTTCTAGACCTCATTAGCTTCTGCTTTCTTAGACTTAACAGGGTTCTATATACAATGAAACAAATTGGACTTCGAAATTTCATTTAAAGACACTAGCAAAAGCAAAAGCAATTTTCTTCCAATTGTTTCTAAAGATTTTGTCTGGAAAATATACTTAAGGTCAGAAAGATCATCGAGTAGGTTTGTTTACTATCATTCTTAAATTTTCAAAAGTTGGATAAGCAATAGGAGGCCAATGCCAGCTAAATCTAACATGACATTTATTGAATGTTAAAAATTTAAAAACCGCTGCTACACCCAACACCAACAAAGCATTGCTATGAGCTTGTGCACAAAGTAGCAGCATTCTAAGAATCAAGCGGTAGCGGCCTTGTGGCCAGGCGAGGCCACCACGAGGCCATCACAACCTCGAGAGAGCCTGCAGCTAGGTTGCATGGGATCGACAGAGTTTTACAAGGAGAAAACTGGTTCTCTGTCGATGTTGATGCCAAAGTGTTTCGATGTCGGTCAGCAGGCGAAATGGTAAATTCCACTCGTGCTTGTTGTTATGGCTCGGCAGCTTAATCCCTAGTATAAAGGTGTTAGATGTAGAGTCTAATGTCCTGTAATACTAATATCCCGACGAAGCATAGACTAGGATTCATACCATCCAAAACTTGATACCTTTGATGTTGTAAAATTAATAAAAAAAAATAGCACACAAGAAAATCTGAAATTTTATAAACAATATTAATTTATCTATCTAAAAATGAGTCGGCCATACCAAATGTGTTTTATGAACTATAAGAAACAAATATTTCAAATACCTTACGCATTTCCCTTGACTGACAAAGAAGCTCAACCTCTTTTTCAAGTTCTGGAACAACAAGCATAGTTCTCCAGCCTACATCAGTTAAAAATTCAGTTATTAGTTTGTATTCATTTAGGAACAATATTTTAGAAAAAAAGAGGCCATAAATATTACTGAACTTAAATAATCACATTTATGCTCAATTTATTTGTTTAACAAGACCTAGAAACATTAGGAATGAATTCAAATTTCAAACTTTTCCTGTGTAGATTATTGTCTGAAGGAGCCCTTGAGCTTTCAAAATATGGTTGATTTTAGAAGAGACCTTAGTAGGATGGAGTGAATAAGTTGCTCCTACAATCAGACAGATAAAGCATGCTTATCGGCAGTATCAAGTCATGTTACTCTCAACTATTGTCAACTAAATGTGTATAGAGCTAGTAATATACAAAAAATATTTTAAAATTATGCTAATAAGAGTTTTCTTAGATTCCATGTACCCTATATAACTTAAACTTTATATGAGTCAACTAGTATAACTATATAAACTGTTGGTCGTCTTTAAACATGGTCATATGATCTAAATTTCTGCTTTTGATTTTAATTATAGTGTATTGTTTTTTCATGCTTTTGATTAAGAACTTGATAATAGATATTTCTACGCAGTTTTAGTTTTATTTAACAGATTTATTATGGTGTGTTTTAGTGGACATGATTGTTAATATTCAAATATTTCTTATGATTTTAATCATGGTGTATGGTTTTCTCATGCTTAGCAAGTGTTAAAGACATTGTCATGCAGCCATCATCAGTTCAGTTCCATGCCATACCAATAACCATGGAGAGTCACCTTAGGCATGACAATTTGGATGTAGTAAGGCAAGGTCAATCAACTTTGTTTGGACTAAAAATAAAAAAGTATTTGTTTCCTGTGGATTTAATTGATTGAGTCATTTTAATTGAAAACTTCAATGATGACCTAAATTTTCTACTCGGAACTTATCATATAAATTTACAGTGTTTTCAAGAAGTTTTTGATTGTGAGCTGGTTTTGACATATCAAATTCTACAAATACCTTAAGAGCACAAGTATTAGTGTTGAAATTGAGATTGAAATTTTGTTTTATTATTTGGATCTTTTGTCGTGTCAATATATGGTGCTTAAGAGGGAGCTTGTTGTTAGGTATGCACATACTACAATTCATGATGATGGTGGAGCCACCACTACTCGAGATCATGGAGCCAGTGTCATTCCAAGTTGCAGTTAAGAAACCTCTCAAGATTGTGAAGCAAACACTTATCGAGGCACATGTTAAACTAGAGAAAAAGAGGTTCTATTTATAAATTTTTTCAAAGGTGCCAATTGAGATTGCATAATCTTCTAATCTCTTTTTGACTCTTGTAGTGCTCCAACAGTTATTATGGGAGGACAAACAGTGCATGAATGAATTATCAGCTTCATGAAATTGCCTAGAAAGTTTGGGTCATTCAAGGAAAAGTTCAACTCATTGAAGGTTTGCAAATGTTTTGACAACAAAAAGGATGCTTTCAAAGTGTTTTACTATTTGAAAGATGAGCAGGTTCATTTGCTACTAACTATTTTGATAGAGCTACCATGGAACATCATGAGGCACTTAAAGATCTGGACAAATGATTATCACATGGGTAGCATTTCAAGAGTCCTTCCATAGTGTGCTCTACCCATAGACCTTTTGATGAAATTTACAACCACAAATTTATGCATATAAACAAGGACCTTGCAATGTAGTAGAACATGTATCTAGTTTTGAGGGATTAAAGGAGTTCATCTTGAGGTTGGTAGTTACAAACTGAGCACGCCTTATCTGAGGCCCAGACTTTGCCATCGAAGATCATCTTTCTGTATTGATTACTACCTACCAGCAAATGGTTGCCTTGGCTATACAGATTAAAGCCAGTAGAACACAGATTACTTGGGAGCGAAAAAAGATTAGACTGAAAGAGAAACTTCAACAAGGTGAAGGGCAGTCAGAGAGCCAGAAATCTCATTCCAAGAAAAGTTTTCTAGTGAATCTTTCCATAATGAATTCTAGAGTGGAATAGATGGCAATTCAAGATTATCATGACCTTCATAGTAGGCTTGAATTAACGAATCTCACACTCCAAAGGGTGCACACTGTTGTTTTCTACATATAAATGTCGACCATATATCAAAGCCCTACTCATTTGGTGAGAGATTATGCTATTTCTGTAATAGGATTGAACATCAGACTAACAAGTGTCTCCTACTCAAGGCACCACAAAGCATGAGGCCATCATAGGCAGGACTAGTACTGTCCTCAATGTTATAGGTTAGAGGAAGCAACTACCAACACCAAAATACATGTCAGTTAAGGTATTTGCTAAGTAGTAGGTGAGACAGACAAATGGACTCAAGGCGCTAGGTAAAAAGATTTGTTTTCAAAGTTATTGTCATAGTGGTTTCTTGTTTATTTCCCTTGGCCCTACCCCAGTAGGTGATAGAGTAGGCATATAGATGTATAGGTAGTTTATGGTATAAGATAGAATTGATTGAGACTAAAATGACTAAAATCAATTTAGATGTCAAGTTAAAATGGTCTGAGTTTAACAAAGAAGAATGTATTGGATTTCACAAAGAACAATGTGCTCCTAAATTAAGATAGTCAGTTACAATATTCGAGACATAATAAATGAAGAATATAAGAAGAAAACTAAAGAACATGAAATAAACTATGCAATTGGATAGAAATTACTTACCAAGAACTTTCTTGCTGCGTAAAATATCTCCATAGATATGGTCTCCCACATAAAGAACCTATTAATACCAAAAAATATTGTGGTTGAGGAAAGATCATCAGTGCATATGGTTTAGTAAAATTTCACATTCAACAACATAATAGTAGGGAAGCATATGCCATGCAATTAGCTTATTGAATAACCAAAGCCTCAACCAAATTATATTAAATAAAATGGAGTAATGGAAATACTAAAGTAAGTCTCGAATAGCTTTTAGTTATAGTTCGTCAAGAATTCGTCCATGTAACAAAAAATATTATTTCACATTAGTAATGAATTAGGCACCTGTGAACTTGAAGCTATTGAGAGAAGCTTATGTAGATGTGCAACATTACCTCCCTGAAAATTGAAGTCAAAATAACAATCTCTAAATCAAATTAAATTACCAAGAAATTAGGATAAATATCATAATATTTTAATAAAGCAGCCAAGATATTGGAAAAACTCATCCACTCTCCTAAATCCTATTTAAGAATGAGATTTACCTGAAAAACCCGACAAGTTCTATTCAAGTGTGTAGGTGGTAGTCGTGGTGAAGTATTCCCTACCTGTACAGGTACAAATTTAAATATAAAAATATATACAAATATGAAAAAGGAGGGAAAGGCATGTTACTAGCCTGAGGAACTAGAATCCCATTATCAGTATTAAGAAGCATTCCAGACTCCGGTTCAACTTCAAAAAGATTTACACGATTTTCTTCGTGAAAGAAGCCTGGCTTTGAGCTAAGTAATTCAACAACCAGTACATTATGCTACAGCTAGATTGCAAAAATCCACATAATCTATCATTAAATTATATCAATATGTATTCCTACCTGCCAGTAATAACCACATCAAAGTTTACAAGCCAGCTGTAGTTTCCATCATGGTCATCATCCAATTTATAATTCCCACAAAGGAAATTCATAACCACATTTGTGTAATCCCACAAGCTGCAATTCAGTAATCATGTAGTTAACGTTCATTAGAACTAGCAAGAACTGATCTTGTTTGTGGCAATTAATGGATTCTCAAAAGACTCCTTATGCAATGAGAAAAACCTCAAATGTCAATGAATGAGAAATCCAAATTAAAAGGAATGAATAAAACCATCAGCATTTCAAAGGCCTTGTTATCCAACTTAATAAAAAAATCCATTTATATTCTAGAAAACCAAATGGTGTAGGAGGGTCCATATAGTCGACTTCACTTAGTGGGATAAAAAATTGGTTGTTGTTGTTGTTGTCGTTGTATTCTAGAAAACCAAATAAGAAAAGTCTAATAACTACACTAACTTTTATCATCCCAGATACATTATGCCTCTTATCTCATCCTCTCCTAGTTAGCAATATCAGTGAAATATCTAAACTAATCTTTTAACTACAGTCCTACTCATGTTTTTAAGATGATTGCAAGTCAATTGACACAGGCAAAACTTATCAATTTGTCCGCCAAGTATCTTGCAGAATGTCTAAATGCCACCATCCTCAAATTCAAAAAGTCTAACAACTACACTAACTCTTATCATCCCAGATATGTATCATAATCATTATACCTCTTATCCCATCCTCTGCTAGTTGGCAATATCAATAAAATATCTAAACTAATCTTTTACCTACAGTCCTACTCATGGTTTAAAGATGATTCCAAGTCGATTGACATATGTAAAACTTATCATTTTGCCCACCAAGCATCATGCAAAATGGATTGATGCCACCATCCTCATATTCCATGTAATTCATCTTGTAGTGTCTGAGACCACTTATTTAATTAAGGGGATTTATTGAGTTAAATTGCAATTTAATTAGAATTCGGATGTATTTAATTAAGGAGATTTATTGGATTAATTGCAATTTAATTAGAATTCAAAATTATTTAATTGAGGAGATTTATTTGATTTAATTAAGAATTTATTAATTTAAATAGATGGAGTTAGTTATATTTAATTAATTAAGTTAGCTTACATTTATGAAATTTGAATTGATCAATTAAGAAGACGGGTGAATATAAATATGTATAGAATTTAATTAAAAACCAAATGTGTATATAAAAATTTATATAACCCATGTATATACATTTTTATATAAATTTATATGACTTAGTAAATATATAAAAATTTATATAACCTATGTGAATAATTTTTTATGTAAATTTATAGGACTTAATATGCATATAAAAATTTATATAACCATGCATATAAATTTTTATTATGAACAAAAATTTATAAAGACTTAGTGTGTATATAAAAATTTATATAACATAGAAATATAAATTTTTATATAAAGACCCAACTGGCAACCCTTATGTCGTCGACCGACGACCCTCGGGCATGTGCCGTTACTCACAAGGTCTTCCCACCCCTGGCTAGTGGATTTTTGCCTTCCCCGGGATTCGAACTCTAGACCTCCAGGCTAAGTACTAGAGTTTATGAATCCTGGTAGCCAAAAATCCACTGGTCGGGGATGGGAAGACCTAGTGAGTAACGGCACGGCCGAGGGTCGTCGGTCGACGACATAAGGAGTCGCCAGTTAGGCCGCCAGTTGGGCCGCACTTAGCATTATAAAAGTTATAAGACTTAGTATGTAGATAAAAGCATGAATATAAATTTTTATATAAAAAAATTATATCACTTAGTATGATAAAATTTAGATGTTTTCTTAAATTTGTTATGTGATAATTTTAATAGGACTAGGTTCAATGTTTCTTGTAGAAGAAGGAAAAGAGAGACCAAGTCCTAAGCTTCTAACTGCTTTAAAAAACCCTACCTCCAAAAGCTCCATCTCCTTATGTTTTCCACCGGCTCTAAGAAGCTCCCCTCCCCATTGTTCTCCACTGGTTCTAGAGCTCCAAGGGAAGACAAAGAAGAAAAAGTTCGTAGCTAAAGATTGAAGGCATGTTCCCTGCTTTGTTAATGCTTTAATTAGTTTCTATGTCTTGTGGAATTCGGATCCTGTAGTTCTTGGGTGCTCTATGTAGATTTCGGGTTCTAGGTTTTTGATAAGTTTCGGATTAAGTTTAGGAATGTGTATGTGTCCTCTTACTTCTTATCTTAATAATGTTATAAGTAATATGTGTGAATTTTGGATTCTAGGTTAATGTTTATGTTTCTTTTTAATTCTTATCATAATAACTTTATACATTTATTAATGTCAGTTAGGGTTTTAACATGTTATGAAAGTAATCATGTTTGATAATCGGGTAGGAATATGTTAAATTAGGATTTTTAATGGTTGATTGATTAATCGACTAAATATTGATTAAGTTAGGGAAATCAATTTAATGATTAAATAATGGGATTGATTCATGAATAGATTGAATGATTGGTAGAATATTTGGTGGAATTAATTGAAAGCAAATTAATTATGCCATTGATTGATTAATTATTAGATTATCTTGTTAATGATATTAATTAATTGGGTTAAATAATTTATTAGTTAGTTAATTGATTTACTGACTAATAAGGTTAGAGAATGAATAATTGTTTGATTTAATCGATTAACTATGTTAATTAAAATTTGATTATTGTGATTAAATAATCCATTAATTAATTAATAAATTAAAGGATTAATAAATTATTAATTTCATTAGTGATTATTTAAGTAATTAATTTGATAGCTATTAATTAATTGAATAAATTCATCCGTATATTATACGATAATTAATTCTTTAATAGGTTGAATGATTGGATTAAATCAAAAGATTGATTAATGAGTTAATTGATGGACCAATTAATATATTAATTAATCCATTAATAATTTGACTGATTAACTGATTAAATTGATTTAAGGGGGCGTTTAGTTCTTTCCTAGGAATAGGAATCGGAATGGGAATCATTGTATTGTGGAATGAGAATGGATATGAGCATGGATATCACTCTTAAAAGCAATGTTTGGTTAGTTGCATATTTTCTAACGGAATAAATCAAAATTTCCTTTTTTACCCTTAAAGGAAAATAAGACAAAAAATTATATGTGAGAGAAAGATGAATGTGAGAGAAAAATATAATGAAAGGAGAGAGAAAGTATGATGAAAGAGAAAGTGTGATGAGAAAGAATGAAGAGAGAGAAAGTGCGATGAGAAAAAATGAAGAGAGAAAAAGTGTGAAGAGAGAAAATAATAAAAAAGAGTGTGATAGGAGAGAGCATGATGAGAGAAGATGAAAGAGAAAATATGATGTGAGAGAAAGTATGATGGGAGAGGATGAAGAGACAAAAAATGTAATGAGAAAAAATGAGGAGAGAGAGTGTGATGAGGGAGATTGAGGAGAGAGAAAGTATGGTGAGAGAGAAAGAATGATGAGAAAAAAAAAAGAACGAGTGTGATGGGAGATATTGAGGAGAGAGAAAGTATGATGAGGGAGAAAGTATGATGAGAAAGAAAGTGTGTTGAGGGAAAAAAGGAGGAAGTGTGACAAGAAAGATTGAGGAGAGAGAAAATGTGATGAGAGCGAAAGTGTTATGAGAAAAAAAGAGAAAAGAGAGTGTGATGAGAGAAATTGAGGAGAGAGAAAGTGTGATGAGAGCGTAAGTGTGATGAGAAAAAAAGAAAAAAAAGAGTGTGATGAGAGAGATTGAGGAGAGAGAAAGTATAATGAGAAAAAAAGAAGGAAGAGAGTGCGATGGAAGAGATTGAGGAGAGAGAAAGTATGATGAGAGAGAAAGTGTAATGAGAAAAAAGAGGAAAGAGAGTGTAATAGAAGAGATTAAGGAGAGAGAAAATAGGGTAATGCCTCATTGAAGGGGAGGTACATGGGAATGAGTTATTACCCAATTTCAAGGATTCATTCCCTTATTTGTATTCCTATTCCTATAATCCAAACATTAACAATGACAATCAAGAATTCTCATTCCCCACTCCTATTCCCCTAAACCAATCACCCCCTAAGTAGATTGATTAGAGTGTAAATGAATTAGTTGATAGGTAGATTAATTAATTCCCAAATTGATTAATTGTTTAATATTCAGTAATTTATAAGTCAAATAGGATTTAATCTATTAACTTTAGTAAATTAATCAAGGATTGGTGGATTAATTAAATGATACTTGATTGATTAAAGGTAATTAAGAATAACTACAAGGTTAGTTGCATGAACGAGTAATTATTGATAAGTTTAATGAATAACGTTTAACTCGATTAATGAGTTGATTAACCTAATTATTGATTAAATTGTTAATTTATTTAATAACAAGTTGATCAAGTTGATCAACTAAATTGGTTAACCCATGATTTCTACATAGAGATTTAATAGAACATGTTGACTTTGTTTGAGGAAAGGTGGTTAAGAAGTTGATAAGGTATTAATTTGCTATTAGACGTAAATTGAATTGTGTGAAATCAAAAGAAGGATAGTGCAAATTGATTGTAGCGAGCGAGTAAGGAATTCATCTTAAGAAGGGTCCGGAATTCTTACCAAAATGAAGGGAACGGGTAAGGAATTTGGCTTAAGAAGAGTCTGATGAACCTTACCAAAATAAAAGAGGTCTGGAAATCCGGTTTAAGAAGGGTCCGGTGAACCTTACCAAAATAAAATATGTTTGGGAATCCGACTTAAGGGTCTGGTGAACCTTACCAAAACAAAAGATGTTTGGAAAGCCGGCTTAAGAAGGGTCCGGTGAACCTTACCAAAACAAAAGAGTTCTGGGAATCTGGCTTAAGAAGGGTCCGATGATCTTACCAAAACAAAAGATGTTTAGGAATCCGGCTTAAGAAGGGTCAGGTGAATCTTACTAAAACAAAAGAGGTTTGGGAATCCGGCTTAAGAAGGGTCCGATGAACCTTGTCAAAACAAAAGAGGTTTGGGAATTCGGCTTAAGAAGGGTCCAATGAACCTTACCAAAGTAGAGGGGTTTGAGAATCCAACTTAAGAAGGATCCAAGAAGGATACCTAAGAAATCAGTTAACTTCATGTATAAGACAATGGTATAATCCGGGGGCACACATCCGGGGAGCACGCTAAATCATGAAGGCTTATGGTCATGCTTATGTTCATGTGAATGCTTATATCTATGCTTATATACATGATTATGATTATGTTTATGATTATGATTATGCCTATGTTCGAGTTATGCTGATGATAGGTGTATATATGATCATGTTTATGCTCATCCCTAATATGTATGTCTATGTCATGCAAGTATGTTTATGCCTATGCTATATACAAGCTTATGATAATGTTTATTCTCATGCTTAAACCTATTTATATGTTTATGCTTATGTTTATGTTCTTCTGCTTATGTCGATGCTTATGCTTATGCCAACAGTCAAGTCCTAATTTACCTAGCATGTGTCCCTTAGTACAATAGATTATAGGCGCTAACTATTGTATAACACAATTTTAAATATGCTGAGTCTCTCGACTCGTAGATTTTAGCGTTTTCAAATAATGGGACGAATGAGACTAGTGAGCCAGCTCGAGACAATGAAAGTACAATCCGAAGATCTTCCAATTTAGTTTTCGTATTTGTTAGGTATTTTCTTTGAAGAATAAATTCCAAACTGTATGACCAGTACCAAAGGTTGCTAGTAATTTATGTTTTAAGAGCTATCTATGTATCTTAGTTGAATTGAGAACCCATTATGGAAGTATATGCAAGTGATGTCCACAATTATATATATATATATATATATATATATATATATATATATATATATATATATATATATATATATATATATATATATATATATATATATATATATAATGTAGATGTCCCTTTTTGAAGTTAGGAATTTCTTTTGCAATTGTTAGGGTTTAGGGCTCTACATAGGGTTTGGCACAAGGCTCAGCACAACTAGCATAGCATTGACATCTTTTTTTGCTGAGGACTGATACCCCAATAGGAAGAACATTTAAGCATTTGTCCTACTTATACTAACGGTTTGCTAGAGCTAACTTATCTCATCTTATGTTTGTCCTGGCATTTCATGTCAATTGAGCTTATGCTTGAAGTTAAAGACATGTATAAATGATTTGAATCTGAAAACTACCAAGGACAATTATTTACACTCATCTCCACTTTTGCAATTGAGGATACCTGTTTGTGACCAGAAAAGTAGAACGGCCTGAGTCTCGAAGCATTTTGAGCAGAGGAACAATCAGTCTATCTTCATTAATGTACCTAAGAATCCAAAACATTAAGTTTTCATGTCATATATGATGAGGGAATAATCTTAGAGCATAATCTAAGATGCTAAGGATAACCGAAGTCAACACATGATATACGAAGGTGTGGTGCACTACATCAGTAACATCTCTCAATTTCATAAGTAACGAGTAATGGTAAAACTACAAACTAAAATTGAATTATTAAAATATCAGCTACCTTCCAGGATCCTTTGCGACCATTTGCTTCAAAGTTCCATCTCGATGGCACAAGTCAACTGCAGCCCTTACATCTTTATACATTCGAATGTAGCTGTTTTAGAATGATATATTATGAATGTCAAACCCAAAAATCTAGAACTTACCAAAAGAAAAGACAAGAAACTGAAAAAATGATACACTATATTTTTAGTATCCTAAATAATTGTTAAAAGTAAAATTAGATCCCCAGTGAAGACATCTTTCCATAGAAGATAAAAAGTGCATTTCAAATAACAAATATGTAAAATCTACAAGGTCATTCAGAAGCAGTTAATAAACTTAATGGGCATTATTCCATCATATCAAATAAGAAACTAACAAGCCCTGAGGGCTATAGTGCAGTGGAAGGGCGCCCAATTATCACACAGACAGTCACGGCTCGATTCTCAGCTAAAGTGCATTTGCAAAAAATTTTCCTCCAAATGAGACGCACAACCAAGGGATACTAGGCTTGTGGGCCGTCGATCGCACAGCCATGAGCGCTTCCCGACTTACCCTAGTGGCTGGTGGAAAACTTCCGTGGGACCAAGCCGATCACCCCAAGTTCGACGATACTTGACTTGGTTAACTGAAAAAAAAAAAAACTAACAAATCTCTCTCTAAAAGGAAAATATTCGTGACTCTCCATGATACTTGAACTCCTATCTATCCATCCTAATACTCCTATATGAACACTCCAAGTCAACATTAGACACCACTTTTGATCACAGTTTTCGAAATTGGCAAATTCCAATTTAGATTTGGCTAAGATACTATTGGAATTGACTAAAGCAGATCCAATTTTCTCCAAGCTATCAAAGATAGAACAATAAAGTAAAAATAAATAAATAATCAAATAAAATTTAAAATGAAAAGCCAAAAAAGTGGGCATAAGAGAGAACTTGACCTGGAACAAACAAGGATAAGGCAAGGCCTATGGATATCCATCAATTGGTCTGAGAAATAACCAATGTAATTCATTTGAAGCTTAAAACATGAGGAAAAAAGTAAAAGGAAGTAAAAAAGAATATAAAAGAGAGACGTAAAGAGATGAAGAGACCTAAGTAGTTAATAGGCTTGTTTGACTAAAAGGCCGCTGTCATTCTGAAGCAAAGTCTCCACCATGGAACAAAAACTTCTGTCTCCTTAATGTTGATTTATTTGAAGTATTTATACTATATCATTATTAAGGCTGGTGCTTTCTCCAGATTAATAAATATTATGCGACACATCCAAACATGTATAAGTATATAAATTCTCTTATTTTCAATTAAAAAAAGTAAGGAGAAGTTCATCTTTTTCCGCTGGGTTTCTAAAGTGCCAATCAAGAAATAAGACATGGTAGAAGAAACAACTTTGGAAACAAGAAATAACTACTCAAGGATGGCAGGTACTTACTCCATGCCAAAAGGAAATTTTCCATGGTTCTTATCCATGAAGTCAACAAGCTGGGCAAACAGGTATGCTTCAGCTAGGGAGAAAAGAGTGTCAATCAGAGCATAATCAGGCTCATCAAAGGAATCCCGAGTTAACGTATTTCCATATGTTGAAACTTTTTCTTCTTTAGATAACTCTTTGAAGCCATGGTATGCTACTTTTACATACTTGTGTCGGTCCATCTGATAAAAAAAATAATAATAATTATCACACGAATTGTTTATAGAAGATTAGTGGTGCACAACTAAAATGACATTAACAATTTAATATGAAACTGCCATAATGAATTACTATTGCACATGTCCTCTTCAATGAGGACATATAAATAGGAATTGAAGTATGGCAAATTAAGTCTTTTGGTATACTTTAAAGTAGGACATAAGATATGGTTCAAATAGTAGTTTGAGACATGATGTTTTGTCAGGCATCACAAGAGTGCTCTGGTTGCATGAGAAGTTTGATATTAGGTGCCATTCCTTGGTGGGTATCTAACTATTTCTGATCCAAGTTTAGCAACAGGCTCGATTTCATATCATAAACCCTAGGCTATTGCAGTAGAAGCCCTGTAAATTGGGCTAACCTTTATATAAAATTAGAGTCCAAAAGTTCAATACAGTTAAGAATGGCACAGGCAATTCATAGAAAAATCATTGTAACAATACACGGAACAGTATAAAAAAATTTGATCTTTTGCAGTTGTCCAGTGAGCTAGGGTGGCAGGCTTCCCTAGAAAAACTACCGCATTCCACAAAGTAGTTCACCAATGTTTCCAATCCTTGCAACAATTCTTCAGCAAACAATTTGAAAATCGAGTTCAACTATGTAGTGTGGTTTTCAGTTGCAGAGGTCCAAGAAAGCTAACATATAAACAACTGTATTCCAATAACGGATGCATAATCTATGAGAAATAATCACATATATTAACAAATCTATTCTTGCTACGAATGCAATTCTCCACATGTTTAACACATTCGCAAAGCCATGCTTGCAGAAACAGCAAGTGTGTATATACTATGAACAGCAGAGATAAAAATGCGAAGCTACAAATTGCAAGTTCAAGATGTACACAGAAAAGCTGTGACAAGGAAGCAAGGATATAACTGCATGCTTAAAAACAGCTCAAAGGATATGCACTCAAATATATGCAAAATGTCACAGAGTAGCATCATCAAATCTAAATCAAAAACTTATTTCTTTTGAAGTCGAAAAAATCTAAAGTACTACCTTCAAGATATTGCCCTTCTTCTTGTCAACGACTAGACCCCTAACCATGTATTTCCAGTCAAACGTCCAGTCCAACAACTGCAGAATTCAGGGAATAAAACATATTGTTTAATCATACTGAAGATCAAATATTCTCTCACATAAGAACTTTGAACTTTTACGGTAAAGTTATTAAAAAATGAACTGAACTTAAATAGGAAAGAAACTACTTTGTTCCTGTTACAAATTGTAGAAGATTTTAAACATACCTTAACCCAAAGATGACCAAGTTTAAAGCCAAGAAAGCCACTTATATTGACTAGGGAATCTAGTATTTGAATGGAAATAATTGAGTCGTTAATAAAATCGATGTTATAAAAATAATTTCATTGACAAAACACATAAACTGAGATTTATAATAATGAAAAACCTTATATTCCATATTGTTAATAATTAATATCATTACATCATAGAAAATAGAAAATAACTATTACAATTAGCTATGAAAAGTTGATCTTCTTGCATCTATATATGCAAAGTCATCGATCAATCTTTCATAATTAAGTTTTTCAAGAAACTCACTCTCAATCGAAATCATAGCTAATGCATTCAATCTTATTTGGGTCATGATTGATCTCAAACAAGATTTCAACTTCAATTTAAAAAAATTTCTTTCTACAAATGCAATTGCAATGAATGAACCACAGCCCATAAGTTTCGAACCAAAATCAAAGAACAAGCTCGGGTTTTTCTCACCTCACAAAACAGGCTTGGAATTTCACTACCTAAAGGCAGAAATCAACTCAAAATCTCATAAAAGACACAGACCTAGGTTGCACAACGGTCAGCAATAGCAAACGAGGTGGCGTGCACTACGGAGACACACGATGAGGGCGACAAGTTGAGCTTGGAGTCAAGGATTTATGTGCAATTTTGGTACCAAAGTGTAGCCCAAGCCAAGCTCTATCCAAAACCGTGATCAATTTTCAATTTTCAATTTTCAGTGACCGACAGCTTAAAGCGACGGTGAGGGTTTGAGAGATTTTGGGGAAATTTTTTTGACTTTCGGGAAAAGTAAATGGTTGTGAGGAAAGAGAAACTCCAACTTGTTTTGTTAGCCTTTACTAAAAAAAAAAATTGGGGCCCGCAAAAGGTGGAGCCCTATGCAACAGCCCCACCTTGAACACCCAAAGCCAGCTCTGCAGACAAGCATCATTAAGATCATGTTGCGCAACCCAAGGCCAGAGAGAAGGACTGGATTCAAACTAGAAATGCAATGCACGAAATGGCTTAATGAGAAAATAGCTCTCTAGAGCTTAATATAATTTAATATTTAAAGTACCATATTACTAATCAACTGTAGTTCTAATTCTTAATTTATGTCAGATTGGATGAAATGTGCAAACCTAAATGGATTGACCTATCAGTGAAAACTATATTTCAGCTACAGAGATGGCCTCAAGTTAAAAAGAAGTCCAAAGCTATTTTGTTTTAGGATTATAGCATCTTAAATTCACTTAATATAGACTACAAAATCATGCCACACATGTCTAATTTAGAATCCTTAATGCTCAAATAAAATTTTCACATCTGATTTAGTACTTCACTACAAAATTCATTTCCTTTTGGAGGGTTAACAATAATGAAATTACTGGTAAGGAGAATGTGACTGTTCATATTTCAAAATATATTGATTTTAGGAAACAGGTGAGGTAAATGTTTATCCTGTTTTAGATAGTTAAATCTACTGCAACAATAAACCTATACTGCAATAGGATCTCGAATAAAGTTATTAAATCATCTTAACAATATACATAACTGGAAGTATAATCTTCTATTACCACATAATGTTTGCCATCCTCTTGATTTAAGGATCGATATATGCAAAGCCTCTCACTCAATCACTTACTGTTTCCCAAGTAACAAAGAATGTAACAGATGAATGCATGGTTATTCATGTCTTTAAATTTCACTAGTACTCTCTTGATTATGCAGAATTGAAAAGGTTACCTACTCAAGTAAAAAACCACACTCATTTTGAAAGTAAAGGATTTAACTTCCTTTATTATTTCCTGACTTTCCCCTGAAGCACAAACTTTTCAGGCTTAACTCTTGTACAAGTACCACTCAGTTAAAATTTTAACTTTTCTACTTCTCTTGTGTTACTCTAGAGATCTTTTCTCACTAGAAAGTTGAAATTGAGAACTGAAAATCCAAAAGCATAAAAAGAGGCTAACTTCCAAGTTTGAGAACTTAAGTGTGATGGATAAATAGAATGAGAATGCAAATTTCAATAAACTAATGATTTATCTATCATCTATTTCAAGAAAAATGGTCTGATCGTAAACCAAGAAACTTACCATAAGTTAGTTTGGAAAGGAAACAAAAAATATAGTTGTTAGCATCAGCGTGCAACTCACAACCATACATGAATTAAAAGAGTTCATCTAAGGAATTAGATTGAGAAAAAACTGCCACAAGTAAGAAAACAGACTTTCCAAGTTATTAAATAAGAAATCTACTACTGCAACCAAAAGGAATGTTTTTTACCCACTGATTTATAAGCTCTTAATTTCAGACTCTCCCTTGAGTCCCTACGTCTTGGATCCCTAACTCATGCCTAGACATGAATATATCATACAAAAGTGGATTGACAGATTTTCATTTTCATTTGTAGAAATAGTACAATTCCCTCTAGAACCAGTAAGATTTTAATTCAGGAACTAGTCATCATCTTTTTAAAAGAACAAGGCATTGCAGCAAAATTACCCAAATTCCATAATGCAACGGTAGAATTTCACCAATAATCTTGATAAAGCACATAGAATAAAGGAAATAAAAAGCTAGAATTTAGAAGCACAACCTCACTAGGATAGCCCAGATTATGGACCAGCTTCTTGATAGTCCCATCGTAGGCCATCGACTCGAACGTCTCCGGCTTGTACTGCGCCAGCGTGTAGTCCATATCGAAGCCGACCGCAACGATGTTCTTCATATTCAGCGACCGGTTGCAGAAGATCTGCTTCCCGATGGTAATCTTCCGTCCCCACTCCCGCGACGACCAAATCCGGCGGTTCCCAACGCGTCCGTCGCCCGCCCCATCACAAGGCCCCAAATCAAGCGCCGAGGCCTCCCTCTTCTCGACTCCGACCCCGTCCATCGGCTCGTTGGACACCGACCGGCTGTACCCTAATCCGAGTATTAGGAACTACCATGACCAGTCAAATCCAAGACATTTCTAATCAAACTTCCAAAGGAATAGAAGAAGAAGAAAAACAAAAGGAGCGATTGCCGACCTATTCCGGGAAGATAGGAAGCAGTAGGGCGAAAAGGAAGTACGGAGGAGGCAGAATAAGAAGAAGAACGAAGAACGGCGGCGAGGGGCCTCTTCGGAATCCGCATCGTCCTCCGGGGGATTAAATAGGCATGAGAAAGTTGGATGAGATAAGGGGAATCGGGTGCGCCACCCCCACCACCACCACCATCACTTCCTCCCTCCTCCACCGACCTCGCCCCCCAATGCAGAAGCAGCAGGCAGGCAGGCAGGCGGCAGCAGCGAGTAGTGTATTACTTGGGAAGTAATAAAATCGATGCTCGTCGGGGAGAAGAGGAGGAGACACCCCCAGTACGATGCTCCGCCGGAACAAAATCGAGGCCCTTTCCAACGCCTGAACGCACACGCGTCGCTCTTTGATTTGCTGGAGCTCACAGGTCAAATGTGTGCCACAGACCGCTTCGTCCTGGTAACGCCAACTGATTAACGGATAGCGCTCGCTCGAGTGCTGCTACCGTGTTTTTATTATATATATTTTTTATTTATTTATTAGATGAATACTGGTAAGTGGACACGTGCTGCGTATGGAAAAGGAACTGAAGGATTAAAATGGTTGAAAGTTGGTGTTAATGATCATAGTCTACTATGTCGTAGTCATGTCTTCTTTTAAATTACGTAAAAATTATAATTAATGACTTCTTTGCAAAAGAAAATGTGGAATATGAATCTGGTCATTTAATATCTTATTTAATAAAAAAAAAACCCAACTATTTTGTTGTATGCTGACGAACGACTCACTTCATCATGTAGAATAAATGTGAATTCAATAGTGTAGATGGCATTTCCACTTTACTTTACATTAAAATATTAATAATTTTTTTTATTATATTTTAAAAATTATAGAAAAATATACTAGTTTAGAGATCTTTATTATTTAAAAAGTATCTATTTATTTTTATTTAAAAATTTTATTAAGAAGAATAAATGATGTCAATATAATCTATAAAAGAGATTAGGATGCTAAGTATTAATATTAATGATTTAAGAGTTGAAACAATTTATGATATTAGCTAAGTTGTTTTTCCTAAACCATAAATCATTTCTCCTTAAATTCTAAATCTCAGACCTCATTTACCGATTCAACTTATAGTCGATCGTCTCTTATGCATCATTGCATCCACCTCCTAGCATCGTATCTCACTCAAAATCCTAAATAATTTTTTTTTCTTAAACCCTAGATCAAGATTGCTACTGTCTTGGCAAGAATCGTGTTTATTATAACTCAAAGTCGCTTCTCCACCATGCCAACTAACATCACCTCTAATCATCTCATCTTTCTTAGCACCTGCATTGGAAACTCGTTGAGACAAGGTCATTCGCCATCAAACATCTATTACTATTTCATTAGCAATAACGAAAGTAAGGAAAAGTTGTTGGATATTATTATCTTTTTTTAGTGGGTTTAATTATAAGTTGTGAATATGAATATGAACTGAATCTGTTTAAATGATCTAATTTGATATTATTGAATTTTGGATTAATTAGATGTAAGTTTAATATGTAAAATCTTTTAGTCTAATCCATTATCATCTATGATCTGATAACAAATCAAAGTGCTTGTGTAAAGGAGAGGTCCCCAAGGGGTTAGGATATCTTGACATAACCTTTGTTCTCCATTGACAAAGGTTAAGTGGCGTTGTCCACCCTAATTTTCTTGGAAGGCCTTTCTTATTGATTCCACTTCTTCTTTTCACATGGACTATTGGATTCTAAGACAATGCTACATGACAATGACAATGTCTCTACAATCAAGTTCCTTATCACTTTTGGTTTATGCTTTTACTTTGCTATGTCATGCTTTTATTTAAATAAGATCATGCTTATATGTTGTATTTCCTATTTCAAGTTCTTTTCCGTTAGTAGAATTCATGTGACTTAAGATTTTTAGTTATATCAATTGGTATCAAAGTCATGACTCTGTATCATCATTTTCTATGGCTATACAGTTTATGTTCTTCGTCGATCTTTAGTCTTCCTGCTAGATTAAGGTTTAACTAGTATTTGATCGTTGAACTTCTGTTAAGAAAACCTAGGAAGGGTTTAATCTTCTAGGTTTTTTTGTGATTTTCATGAAGAACAGCGGTGAACCATCACCATCTTCAAGAAGAACCACCGCGTCAAACTATTTTTAAGTTAAATCGCAATGGTGTAATCGATTGTCTTGATCGAGCAATTGACACCAAGCATAAGTTTGAGAACAGAAGTGATTGGAATCGATCAGGTCAATCGATTGAAGCTACCAATCAATTGACAATTTTGCCAATAGATTAGTAGCTTTAAGTCACAATAAAAACTTACTAAGTAATCGATTAAGAATTTTTCCTAATCGATTACAATGTTAAATTGCGGCAAAATTGATTGGAATCGATTAACCTAATTGATTGGTTTCATCAATCGATTACAACCTTAAGGCGGCGTTTGGTTTAGAGGTTTGGGAATGAGAGAATGGATTCAATCGCAAACCTTGTGTTTGGTTTATGGGAATGAAATCAAGATTTTGGAATGAAACCCAAAAACTTGGGTATGGATGAAACCCATCTCCTCCCTTGATTTTTGATGGAATGGGAATAAGAATTAAGTTTTGGACGAAAATACCCTTAGTATATTTGTTTAACTTTTCTTTCATTTCACTCTCTCTCCTTGTTCTCTATCATCATATTTTCTCTCTCCTCATTCTCTCTCATAACACATTTTCTACCATTTTCTCTCTGTATTCTCTCTCATCACACAAACTCTCTCATTATTTTTTTCTCTCTTCATTCTCTCCTCATTTTTCATCATATTTTCTCTCTCATCATACTTTTTCTCTCCTCAATCTCTCTTATCATACTCTCTCTCTCCATATTTTATCCCATCACGCTTTTTTCTCTTCATTCTCTTCCATCACACTCTCTCTCCTCATTCTCTCTCATCACACATTCTCTATCATTTTCTCTCTATATCCTCTCTCATCACTCTCTCTCTCATTATTTTCTCTCTCTTCATTCTCTCCTCATTTTTTCATCATACTTTCTCTCTCATCATACTTTCCTTCTCAATCTCTCTTACTATACTCTCTCTCCATATTGACTTCGCGGGTCATCCGAGTTGGTATGTGGAGGGTGTTGCCACAATGAGGTCGCAGGGTCGATCCTCGGGGCAGTTGGGGAATAAATCCCCTATCCCCGTATTACACCCTGCCCGCCACATGCTCGCTCGGATGCTGCGATTTACCTCCCTTGTGATGGCCTTGGGTCAGGTACGGCGGGGGCGCTGGGGGCGAGTGTTTCGCCTTTTTGCCACAATACTCTCTCCATATTTTCTTTCATCACACTTTCTCTCTTTTCATTCTCTTCCATCATACTCTCTCTTCTCATTTTCTCTCATCACGCTTTCTCTCTCTTCATTTTTTCCCATCACACTTTCTCTCTCATCACATTTTCTCATCACACTTTCTCTCCTCAATCTCTCATTTTCTCTCATCACACTTTCTCTCTCTTTATTTTTTCCCATCACTCTTTCTCTCTCAACACACTTTCTCTCTCATCATACTTTTCTCTTCTCAATCTCTCCTATCACGCTCTCTCTCCTCATTTTCTCTCATCACACTTTCCATCTCTACATTTTTTTCATCACACTTTCTCTCTCATCATTCTCTTTCATCATATGTTTCTCTCACATTCAACTTTCACTTCCATCTAATTTTTTCTCTTATTTTCCTTTAAGGGTAAAAAAGAAAATTTAGGTTCATTCCGATTGAAAATATTCAACTAACCAAATATTATTTTTAAGAATGATACCCAAGCTCATACCCATTTCCATTCCACAATATTATGACTCATTCTCATTCCGATTCCTAGGAGAGAACCAAACGTCACCTAAAATCATGATGAGAAAGGTTTAATTGATCAGCCTAATTGATTGAGGTGACCAATCAATTACTGATTTACGTCGATTGATAAGCAACACTGAAATTGAATACAGAAGGCTTTTAGATTGATCAATCAATCGACTGGACATTACCAATCGATTAGCTCTAATCATTAATCGATTACTGGCCCTGAAGTCGCATACAATAGGTTTTCAAATTAACTCAGGTGATCAATTGGGTAATACGAATCGATTATCATAAGGCATCAATCGATTAATAAATCTAATTTGGAGCTCCTAAGTGATTATATGTTCAATTAAAGTTTCTAAATTTTCTTGGGTCTATCTACACACGTGCTACTAAATTAAATTAATGTGTCAGCCCAAAGAAAGACACATTAAGTAGGTTTAGTGCATCTTATGTCGATAGACGTATATCTATACTAAAAGTAATTGCCCTAAAAGAAAATTACTTTTATGTTAGATATATATTTACGAGTATCCTATAACTATAAAATAATTTTTTTGTTAGATAATGTACAAAATATGTTGGCTCAAAGGAAGATATGTTGCGTGGCAGATTAAAGTTGTTGTAAACTATGGATCAATTTACAACTAAAATAAAGTGATAAATATATGCATAATAAGTTGGCCCAATGAAACACACATTGTGTGACCAATTAATTTTTGAGTTATATTAGAGAGTACTGGTAACAAATTTTGTTTTACTTCACAGAGTATAATATGATGTTGTATTTGATATCTCATAAAGAGCTCATTTATATGCATTTAAAATTTATTTTTATGCTATGCATAATCTTATAGTCTGTACTACTATATGTTCTTGACTTTAATTAAATCATGAGCTTATATTACTTTCACTCTTTTAATTTCAGTGTAATATGTTACTATCAATATTAATAACATTCTCACACTAATTGGTTCAAATTTTATTGAATAGAAAAAAGTACATGATTGTAGTATTAGGCTGTATGGACTTAGATTATGCATTGAGACATGATCTCCCCACACCCCTAACCAGTGCTAGCATTGTAGAGCAAAGTGCATAATTTGACAAGTGGTAGCAATCGAATTGCATGTATCTAAGTATCATGAGGTTTTTCATTTCGGGACTAATTAAAGGCTCAATAACTTAGGGAGAGGATCCCAGGAGTTTTCTTAGTCAATTAGCAGACTATTTCATGGTAAACGAAGAAGTTAAGACTACCACACTTCTTTCGAAGTTGGTAACTATGCGGTATAATGGCAAAGGAAGCGTAAGGGAGTGCATTATAAAGATGTCCAATATCGCCACAAGTCTGAAAGCACTTTAACTCGATGTGCCTGAGTCTATGTTAGTACATTTCATCTTGATGTCTCTACCTGCCCCGTTCACTACTTTTAAGATTTCTTAAAGAAAAAGTGGATATCGAATGATCTTATAACTCAGTGCGTACAAGAGGAGTAGAGACTGAGATGTAAGACACCTGAAAATACTCACTTAACATTTGGTTCTCAGGGGTCGAGTAAGAAGAGAAGGATCAATAAAGTGAAGGGAAAATAAACAGTATATTTTGGGGGTTGTAGCCATAAGGAGGAAAAGAAATAAGATAAGGAGTTCACTTATTTCTTTTGCAAGAAGAAATGTCATATGAAGAAAGACTACCCCAAATACGCCAACTAGTGTATAAAGAAACATAACTTCTTGACTTTGTTAGTTTATAAGTCAATTTGGCTATTGTACCCACTAATACTTAGTGGATAGATACCGGTAATACTACTCATATAAGTGTCACTATGCATGATTGTATCAGGAGCTGACTTCCACTTGATGGTGAAAGATACACCTATACAGGGGATGGAAAGAAGGCAAAAGTAGAGTCAATTGGTGTTTTTAGGCTTTGTTTAGGGGCTAATATCTTTTTGAATTTAGAAATACATTTATTGTATCATCTTTTCGACAAGATTTAATTTCAATTTTGTTTTGGACAAATTAGGTTATTCTTGTTTATTTAGAAATAGAATGTTCAATATTTTCTTGAATTCATTGTTGGTTGGTAATTGTTCCTTAGTTGATAAATTTTACTAATTAAACATTATAACTCCTACGGTTGACAATGTGGTTATGCATAATATAGATACAAAATGCAAATTAACTAACGAGAATTCATTCATATTGTGGCATAGGCGTTAGGACATATATTTAGATAACGCTTAAAAATGTCAATATCATATGGAATTCTTGATTCCCTTGACATGTCAGACTTTAATGTCTGCATTGAGTGTGTTAAGGGGAAGACATCTAACAAAAAGAATAAGGAAGTTGTGAAAATCGGTCAAATTCTCAAATCCATGATTTTAGCTACACCTTAATGAGAAAGTGAAGAATTGATATTTATCTCCACCTTTATGAGAAGATGAAGAGTTGATATTTATCTCAACCTTAATGAGAAGATGAAGAGTTGATATTTATCTCCACCTTAATGAGAAGGTGAAGAGATGAGAAGGTGAATAGTTGATATTTATCTCCACATTAATGAGAAGGTGAAGAGTTGATATTCATCTCTATGAATACCCATACACCTAAGAGAATGAGAAGTATATTTTAAGAAAAAGAGTAGGAAGGAGAAGAGTGGATATTCATCTCTATTTTGGCAAGGAAGGAGAAGTATATTTTAAGAATTCCACCGTTCCTATCTCTTCTTCAATTTCTTAGGATTACTATAAGTGGGCTTATTATTCAAATACTACTAATTCAAAAAAATATTTCTTTCAAATACTACTATTTGACTACTATTGCTATTGATTACTATTTATTACCGACTATTATTATTATTGAATTTTAAAGTACTAAATTGTTAATGAATTAAATGGTAGAAATACTTATTCTGAATATTACTGATTATGAATGTCTCCTCTAGAGGGTTGATATCAATTTAAACCATGATAAACATGATTTTATCTCAGTGCCTGCATCAATTTCTATTTTGAGATTACCTGAGTGACTTCTAAATCACTCACCTATTATAACCTATTTCAGTTAAAGACAAAATGTGCACCGAGAATAAAATCGAGGATAAAAAGCAAGTTGAGTTCTAGGGATGGTGAATTCGCTCCAATGGTTGACAGAAAGACTAGGAGTCTGCTGTAATAATGAACTATTAGATTTAAGTTAAATATAATTCAATTAGTTTCGAATTGTGTAAAGACTGATTTTTTTTTTTTTTTACGATTCCTGTACTACTGAGGTTGGTTGTTCTTAAATTTTATGTTTGAAAACAACGTCGATGTCAGTCACTTGTCGTCGAGGTGTGACAGGAGCAAGTTATTGTAGTAATGTTTTAGAACTAGTACATAGGAACATTTGTGGACCCTAAGCCATCTTGGAATGAGCACACGATTATTCTCGATTTGGCTTTTTGTACCTTATTCATGAGAAGTCATAATCTTTGGACAAGTTTAAAATTTTCAAAGTAAAAGTTGAATTTCAACTAGGTAAGAAAATTAAGGTCATCGGATCCAACCATAAAGGTGAATATAATGGTCTATATAATGGATCGGGTGAACAACATTCAGGTCCTTTTGTGAACACCTTGCTGAGTGTAGGAGTATGCCTCAGTATACCATACCTAGTACTCCTAGTTAGAATGATATAGTTGAGTGATGCAATCATACTCTAAAACTAATGATAAGAAGTATGATGACTTTCACTTTTTTATTTGAATTTTTGTGGGTTGAAACACTCAAGACTATAGTTTATCTACATAATAGAGCACCTAGTAAGGCTAGTCCCTATTCGAGATATGAATGGGTAGGAAGTCTATGTTAGATATTTACACGTCTAGGGTTGTCCAGCTGAGGTTAGGCCTTATAAGCCTAATGAAAAGAAACTGGACTTCAAAATAGTTAATTGTAATTTTATAAGTTACTCTGAGAAGTCAAGAGGGTATAAATTTTATGATTTCTCTAATAATCTTTCTTCAAAATGGGAAACACCAAATTCATTAACGATAGTGGTAGCACTAAAGTCAGTGAAATATCTTTTGAGGAAAGTGTTAACAATCCTCCTCTAGTCACTATTAGTGCAATCAGTAGCAGTATGACTTCCATACCACATATTATGAAAATTATAGATCTAGTAAGAGTAGTGAGTTAAGATATTCTCATATCATTTCTAATGCAATTGGGGGAGCCTACCACTCATATTGAGGTATTACCTCATATTGAGGAGCATATATCTCAATCACCTCAAGTGCAAGTGCCTTTAAGGCAATTCACAAGGGAAGGAAGAATCACAACTTCTCATGATTATGTTTATCTCCAAAAGTATGATTTTAAAATAGAGTTGGAATGTGATCCTACATCTTTCTAGGATGTCAAATAATGCTCTAACTCTGAAAGATTGATTAACGTCAAGGAAGAAGAGTTGAAGTTTATAACAGACAATGATATTTGAGAACTAGTCAAATTATCTGAAGGTTTAAAATCTGTTGGCTAAAAATGGATATTTAAAACCAAGCAGGATTTGAAGGGCAATATCAAAAAGTATAAAACTCATCTTGTTGCCAAAGGATTCACTTAGTAGGAAGGCATTGATTATCTATGTCGACGAAAGACTCTCTTAGGGTAATTATGACACTTGTAGCTCATTATAATTTGCAGCTATACCAAATGAACATAAAGACTACATTTCTCAATGGAGACATTGAGAAGTCTATATAAATGATGCAACTGAAGAACTTTGAGTTCTCAAACTCAAAGCACCTAGTATGTAGATTAAAGAAGTCCATTTATAGTTTGAAACATGCATCCAGTCAGTGGTAATTTATAGTTTGAAACATTTATAGTTTGTCATGTATATGAATGATGTATTGCTTGTGAGTTAAAACCAAATCATTTTTATCTAATATTTTTGAAATAATTGATCTTGGTGAAATATTCTTTATTTTAGGCATACAAATATGTCATGATCGTTCAAGAGACATGTCTATATTGAAAATGTGCTTATAAGATATGACATGCAAAATTATGCACCTAGTGACATACCTGTATCTAGAGATGATAGATTTAGTCTGCAGCAATGTCTACGACTTGAACTTGAAATAAAGGAAATGAAATAATTCCCTTATACATCAGTTGTGGGAAGTTTCATGTATACACAGGTTTGTATACGACCAGATATAGTGTTCATAATGAGGATGTTAGTGTTGGTGCAACCTTAGGTCAAGGTTGACCTGGTTGAACAGACTCGAGTTGACTTGACTCGAGTTATGTTTTGATGTTTGACGAGTTATGACGATGTTTGACGTGAACAGAAAAGTTGTATCTTGATGTTTGACAAGGATACAAGATTGGGAGATTGTGGGTGCAACTCGTGGTCAAGGTTGACCTGGTTGACCCGAGGTGAGGTGACCTGACTCGGAAAAGTCCAAGCAGGGAGCTTGGCACGGGAAAAATCCTAGTGAGTGAAGCTAGGTAAGTTGGAAAGTCCTGGTGAGTGAAGCCAGGCAGTCGGGAAATCCTGGTGAGTGAAGCCAGGTGAAAATCCTAGTGAGTGAAGCTAGGTGAAAGTGAAAGTCCTGGTGAGTGAAGCCAGGCAGTTGGGAAGTCCTGGTGAGTGAAGCCAGGCAGATTGGAAATCCTGGTGAGTGAAGCCAGGTGAAAACCCTAGTGAGTGAAGCTAGGTGAAAGTCCTGGTGAGTGAAGCCGGGCAAGGGAAAATCCAGATGGATCAAGGGTGATCGGACATCTGGTGATGGGAAGTCCAAATAGGTCATAGGAGTGACCGGATACTTGGTACGGAGAGAAAAGTCTAAGTGGGTCAAAGGGATTGACCGGACACTTAGCGGGGAGTCCTAGCAGGTCAAGGGAGTGACCGGATGCTAGGCGCAATGTACCAACAGGTCAAGATTGACCGGATGTTGGTTTGGACTTGGTTTGGGGGAAAACCATGAGCTGGATCGATCTGGTGATCGATCCAGTGTGATACCGCGAATATTCTGATCGGTCTGGTGACCGATCAGTAACACATCAGTAGCATACTGTGTGATAACTGATCGGTCTGGTGACCGATCAGAAGCCGAACAGGAGCGAGGCGCAAGAGGGGCTGATCGGTCTGGGGACCGATCAGCACAAAGCCTGATCGGTCCCCAGACCGATCAGGAAGTTCCCTGATCGGTCTGTGGACCGATCAGGAGGTTCCCTGATCGGTCCATGGACCGATCAGAGACGGAACAGAAGCGAAGGCTAGGGAATAGGATCGGTCTGTGGACCGATCCACATGGAGCCTGATCGGTCCACAGACCGATCCAGGCACTAGCCGTTGCGACGCAACGGCTAGATTTCTTCTGTGTTTCTTCGTTTTCTTCGCAGGTTATAAAAGGAGGGCTGCTGCTGCGAGCCTCAACTCTTCTTTTTCTTCTCCTACTTCTAGCTTGCTGCTGCTTGCGATCTGAGCTTTGTTGAGCTCTCCCCAGTAAGCTTCGTGTGAGCTTCCAGTCGACGGTCAGCTGCTGCTGTTGTCCGAGAAGTTGTTGCTTCACAGGCAGTCGACGAGAAGGCAAGTTAGTGTTTGTACATTGTTCTTGTCTTTCTACTTGTATTTCTTGTACTCCTTCTTGTTGTTGCAAGTTTTGTGGCAAGGTTTCTCCACCCAGAAGGAGTTCATATTAGCCGGTTTTCCAGGGACTCATCCACCGACGGATTGACTGGACTCGTCCACCTTACGGACACGCCGAGGAGTAGGAGCCCTAATCTCCGAACCTCGTTACATCGGTTTGTTTGAGGTTTGTCTTCTTTTCCTTCGTTTCTACGTGTTATTTTCCGCTGCGCTAACCCTAGTTTGTAGAAACGCGACGATTTGAGGTCGGCTATTCACACCCCCCTCTCTAGCCTCCGTACGAAGGATCCTAACAGTTAGGTAGATGTGTAAATAACATAGGCCCATCGCACTGAAAAGTAATAAAGAGAGTGATACAGTATTTGTTGAGAACTAAATGATATATGCTCACCTATCAAAGATCAGATCACCTGGAGGTGATTGGATATTTGAACTCCGATTTTGTTGGATGCTTGGATAGTAGAAGGTCAACTTCATATTATATTTTCATGCTCATAGGAGGGATTATATCTTGAAAAAGTGGCAAGTAGACGCTAATAGTCATTTCTACTATAGAGGCAGAGTTATTATGAAACATCTAATCATGAAATTTGGCTTGGAACTTCATTACAGCGTTACATATCATTGATGGCATTGGCAGACCATTAAGGATCAATTATGATAATAAAGTCATAAAACTCTATGCCAAGAATAATCATAGTTTGTTGAAGTCCAAGCATATCAAGATCAAGTTTCTGGCTATTAAAAAAAGAGCTCAGTGTCATCAAGTCATGATAGAGCACATCAGTACATATTCCACATTGGTAGATCCACTAACAAAGGGTTTGGTGCTTAAGATATTTCATGTGCATATTATGGATATCAGAGTCCTTATAGAAGAAGAACTCATCTAGTGAAAGTTTGTATTTTCTTTATTGCTTTATATTTTTCTTGATAAAAACAAACACTTTTTTTTACTTACTATACATACTTAAAGTTTAAAACATTAATGAGAATTTTATTTATTTATTTGATACTCTGAAATAAAGTATCATGATTTACTACTGTTGTTTAGCATTTGGTGTTTGTAAATATGATATAGATTTTATTTAGAATCACAAGGCTTGGATCATGGTTTACTAGTGCAGTTTAGCATAAAGTTTTAGCAAATATTATCAAATCCTTTTGGGTCACTTTAGGACCAGTTGAAAATTGACATGCACTAATCACATTTCATGTAATTCTACTTTATACATCCACATCTTGATGTATGCCATTATAACATTGGTATTGTAATAACTATTGAGGCTTGTTATAGTCATATATAGTAGTTATGTGTTCCTTAGTTCTATACCAATGAAGTTAATGAACCAAATTTTTTATAGAGGTATTATGTACTCATAAAGTTTGATATCAACAAAAGTTTCACTTGTATTATATATACAACTCACATGTAACCCAAGTAAAAGATTGTTGGATATTATTATCCCTTTTGGTAGACTTAATTGTAAATTGTGAATATGAATACAAACCGAACCAGTTTAAGTGATCTAATTTGAGGTTATAGGGTTACTAAATGAGGTTTTTAATATGTATAATCATTTAGTCTGATTCGTTATCATCTATGCGCTGATAATAAATCAAAGTAGCTATATAAGGGAAAGATCCCCAAGGGGTTAGGGCATCTTGGCATAACCTTTGTTCCCTATTGACGAATGTTAAGAGGCACCATCAACCCTACTTCCCTTGGAAGGTATTTCCTATTGCTTCCACTTCTTCTTACACAGGAATTATTGGATTCTAATACGACGCTGCAAGACCTTGGCTTTACAATCAAGTTCCTTATCGCTTTTGGTTTATACTTTTACTTTGTTATGTCATGCTTTTGTTGAAACAAGATCATACTCATATGTTGTATTTCTTATTTTGAGTTATTTTTAGTTCTTATAATTCATGCAGCTTAGGATTTACAAGTTCTATCAAAAGTACCCCAAGCTATGGTGTAGTGGTACAATACTTATATAGTCTCCCAAGTACTCACAATTCAATTTTCAGCTACGGCGTATTGTAGGATATTTCCTCCAATGGGATAACAAACCTAGGATGTTAGGATGTTGGGTTGTTGAGCCACCCATTGCAAGTACTTTTTGATTTATCCTAATTGTCGATGGTCGATCATCATCCCCAGCCTTAGTCAGTTCGAAAGACTGGATACCTGGTACTAACTAAAAAAAAAAGGGAAAGTTATAGGAACACATCTAAATTTTTCTACAATCTTCTACCCATGTATTTTCTCTTTTAGTGTTAAAAAAGGAGAGGAGTGGAGTGTAGTGGGTGGAGTTTTTCTACTTGTAGGGCAAGAGGTTTTATAAATTCACAAAATTTCATCATAGAAATAATTAGAGAAGCGGAATGTAAAAGACTATTTAATTTTTGATAAATAAATCCATTTAAAAATTTTCTCTCCAATATTTTTGAATGTTGCTCTTGTTGATCTACCTAGAATTGATATTCTCTTCCAATATTTTAAATTGCAAAACCCAACTAAGGTAGTCACCATTAATGTTGAAACCTTTGATCCATCTCAGAGGATATCAGTAAAGGATGAGCATAATGTAGAGTATTTTTTGGACTGATATTCTACCTTGTGACCCAAGAAGTCAGCACAAGTGTGAATCTTTGCATGAATTTTAGACAAAAAGAAGCATCGCAAAGATGTAGATCTACAGCCATATGCTCCCCCTCTAATGTAGGATTGAGAAGAAGTCGGAGGGTGGGGAATAAAATCCCTCCCAACTAGAGAAGTTGTTTAGTCATCGTGATTTATTCCCTTCATCTCACTGTAGTATTGATAGTGAGGGGCGTTTGGAGTGAGCAAGTCACCTTTTGTCATATGAGAAGAGAGAAGTTTCAATTACAGAAGACAACATTTTCCCAATTGGACTGGACAAAAAAAATATAACTATATAAAATCTTAAAACATAAAACACAATAAGTGCACACACCCCACCCTCTTGCCTCCATAGTCCATCCTTCGTAACAAGCTATGTGCTTACTTCCTCTGCCCCTCTACAGCAAGCAAGGAAGCTCAATCAAAGGTAACCCCAATTCCCTAAACCTTTTTCCCCATTGTTCCGCAAAAAAGATGGCGACGTTGGTCTCTTTATTCTTTTGAAATTTACTTTCGAGTTGGACTTAATGGCTAAATTGATTATAAATGTTTGATTTGTGGCTTCGTTGTGATTTATGAACTGGAATCGACCACTGCCTCACTAAGTAATAACGTCATGGCTTGCAAAGCGATCATTTTGATTTTCAATATTGTGTTTGTAAAACTATTTTTAACAATTTTTCTTAGGAAATTGTCAATTTTAGAAATTTATCTAGACAATTTCATGTAAAATAAAAAAATAAAAGGTATCATTTTTTGTTTTGAAGAAAAAGAAGAGTGTTGATATCAATAATCAATTACACTTAGTACTTAATGACCAATATAACGAATAAAACTCTACCTGAGAGGGGGTAAATACCCGATTGAACGTCTATAAGCCCAAGTTAATGCAATGAAAAAATAATAATATCATAAATTATTGGAATTAAATTTAGTAATACAAACCTTTCCCATTCTTAGTAAAAAATTAAAGGTGGAGAACCTTTTTACACTTGCTCTTTTACAAATATAAAAAAAAAAGCCAAAATGCACTTTACAATTATAAAGAAAAAGAGATGGGAAACTTTGAGCACTTAGAAAGAATCATTCAGTAATAAGTCTTTCCCTCATGGCCTTTCCCAAGCTGCTTTGGCCTCCTTAATTATAGCTAAACCATTAGCATTCCTCTCTCTCCAAGAATAATATTTCTAAGTAAGCAGTTAACTATTAAGATCCCATTAATCAATTGTTAACACAATTTGATAACTATATGATTCAATTTTAGTCGACTATTGAAGACACATTAGTTGATTGATACCTAGTAGTCGACTGCTCCAGTCGTTCGCCTTCAATTCCATGTGAATAGAAAGATTTTGGTCGACTGAACTAGTTGATCAATTTTGCTTCCAATTAACTAATACTTTCTATCAACGCACAATCTTTCACGTCATTTCTAGCTTGAGTTTGTGCTTGCCTTCATTAATTCGCCTCAAAATTTTAACATTTCATTGCTGACTTAACCTTGTTGCCAAGAGGCTTTCTAGGCCTCCAAGACTTCCTCCATGTGAAGATGCTCCTCGCTTCTGGGATTTTCTTCTCCTATCTAGTGTTTGGTCCTCATAGACGAAATGGAACTTTTTGCACTTGCCTAACATCCAATCATCATTGATCTATAGGACTCTCTTAATTGTTTAACATTCAATTGACCTTACCCTATTAAGACTTCTATTGTGCCAAGTGTCAACTTAGATTTTCCTTTCCGAGAACCTTTTTGGAATTCCAGTATTTCACTTGTTACTTATGTCAAATTTTCCTATAACTTTTACACTTTTGGAGCAAACTATGAAGTCATCACCTTAGCGGTCACTCCAAGATGGCCTTACACTCTTTAAAAAGGGATAAATCACGGAGGACATTTGGCCTAGCGCAACGGCCCTTTGCATGAAGAATGTTAGGCACCCAATCAAAATACTTTATACCCACTAGAAATTGATCCCAAAATCTATTGGTGCAATGATCCATACAAATACCAATTGCACTAACCCATGAGGGCACCTACACTTGTACACTTGACATTCATGTGAAGTAAACCATATTGCTTAATCTAACATTACTCAAACATCAAAACCGCATGCACATGATCGCACCAACATCCATAATGTGAATCGCCATGTTTTGCTGCTTTCTAAACCTAAGAAAAAAGGAATCCAAAAACCAAAACTAGCCTTAGAACAAAATCAGATTCCAGAACAAAACCTAGAAACTTGAAATCATAACCCCAAAACCAAAAAATGGCAACCTACAACTCAAACCCTATAACAAAATAAGAAAAAAACAATTATAACTCACTAACTGCAACTAAATACTGGAAAATAGAACCAAAACCAAAATCAAAACCCAAATAAAACTAAAAAATCAGAACCCAAAAAAACAGACACAAAAAACCATAACCTAGACATTTGTGAACAAATTTGATATTTGGTTTGATAAAGCTTATTTATGTTTATTTAATAGTAAACTAATATGTTAAATAAACAAACTTAAGCCCCACTAAGGTTAGCTCATTAACGTTCATGAATAAATCGTGAATAATTTATGAATAAACTTATTTATTATATTGCGTAAATTTAAATATAAATTTCTTTCTTGATTTTTCATTCAAATACATAATTATATAGTAATTTATAATTTTTTATAATCATAGGTTAGATAAACATTTAACCTAATTTATAAGGATAATAATGTTTAGTTGAATTCGATAAAAAGTTTAAGCTCAGCTCGAGCTTGATAAAAATTTTAACAAACTAACTCAAAAAGTAAATTAATAAGCTTGAACACATCTAACTTTAGCTCAACCTAAAAACCAAAAACTAAAAACAAAAAAATAAACAAAAAAAACAAATAAATATACCAAACACACATATAGCAACAAAAAATAATAACCCTCATCCTGGGATCCTCACTAGGATTATCTCATACGATTTGGAAAGAAGATAAATCATGGAGGCTTTTCCCAACACAGTTATCCTTTGCATGGGGACCAAACACACTTATAGATGGATAAATCAAAATAAAGGAGTACTTAATCATATGCTCTTAAAGGTAATATCGTTTACCCCAAGCGATTCAATATTATCGGTCCCACGACAAAATACAATCACGTAAATCACATAAGGGTATTTTGTCTTAGCAAAATAGCCCTTTGTATGGGGGAGGTCAGACGTCCAACGAAGCAATCATATGCTGTTAAAGCACTATATTCAAGTTAGGAACATGAAACCGTTGAATTATAAAGTGATGTTTCTAAAAGACTAAATTAATTTAAGTCTAGTGCTTGGTTTCAAGAAATGTTTATGGGCTCGTACTATTTAGGTGGTTTTAATGCATTGTTGTTTTTCAAGAAAATTTACTTCCAATTAGTTGATAGGTGTGAGTCTTTAAATACCTTTGTAATGGTTGTCAAAATTATCTTCCAGTAGTTTTACATTTCTTGTAATTCCTTGAAGTTTCTTCATATCAAGAGAGTTTCCTTCACGGTCAGTCACTTCGATCTTCTTGGAGTGTCGGAGTTTCATCCGTTCTAGTTTTCTTTACATGGCATCAGAGATTCGGTTATTTTCGTGAGGAAGGTAATCGCTCTCTCGATATGGAAGGTACCGGTCGTGTAACGGGACCTGGTTTGGAATTGTTGAATTAGTCCAACTACTCAATTTGGAAGACGTGTATGGAGTCGTACCTTGTGGGTGAAGATTTGTGGGATGTCGTTTCCACTAAGGGTGTTGTTGCTCTAGAAAATGTTGCAGCGAACGTATAAGCGTTTAAGGAATGGAAGCAATAAAATGCCAAGGCAAAATTTGTTTTCAAGAGATCCATTTCTCATGGAATATTTGAGCATATAATCGAATGTGGGTCTGCTCGTGAAATTTGGCAAACTCTCAATCGATTGCTCAATAAGAGGAATGAGGCTCAGTTGCAAATGCTCGAAAACAAATTGGCGGATATGAAGTAAGATGGTATCTCGATTTCTGAATATTTTCTCAAGGTAAAAAATTTGTGTTCATAAATTTCTCTTCTAAATCACAAAGAGTGAATCTCAGAAGCAAGAAAGAAGCGATATATTATCCATGGTCTTCAGCCTGAGTATACTCCGTTTATCACTTCGATTCAAGGATGGACTTAACAACCATCACTAGAAGAACTTGAAAATCTTCTCTCTTCACAGGAGTAATTGGCCAAGCAAATGGCTACAATGAACATTAAAGATGAGTCGAAGAGTGCCTTGTTTATTAAAAAGGGGAGTTTTTATAAAGGCAAATGTAAGATGGAAGAAGGTATTCTAGATTATTCTAAAGCATCTAAGAAGACGTTTAAATGTTACAGGTGCGGCAAACTCGGTCATATTAAAAAGAATTGTTGAATTAAATTGAAGTCAGAAAATTACACAAATCTGGCCAATGTGGTCTTGAAGTCTGAACAACCAAAGGAAGATGATTGGAAGAATTGCTTTCTACTGATATTGTTGATCGAAAAACTCAACAAAAAACATGCTTAATGGCTAAAGGAGCTTCTCACACAAAGCGTTCAACCAACAATGAATGGATTGTGGATTCTGGTTGCGGTCATCATCTTACCAGAGACGAATCAATTTTTTTGTGTTCTCGGTTACATGATAGCGACAACAGTATTATCACCGCTGATAATACGGTTCATAAAATTCAGAAAGAAGGCACCGTTGTCATTGACAACAATCGTGGAGAATCAATCACGCTAAAAAATGTATATCACGTACCAGGGATACAAAAGAATCTTTTTTCAGTCACAGATGCAATGGATGCTGGAAATTTTGTGCTCTGGTACGCGTGTGAATGATTCATTTGTTCTATCTACATCAAATTCATACATTGAGAAGATGAGTATAAATGATACTACCTCTTTGTGGCATGCGAGACTTGGTCGCCCATGACTAAGCTGAAGGTTATGGTTCAAAGAAAATTAGTTGATAGTCTGCCTGATTTATCAAAGTTTAAGGATGAAAGAATTTGTGAAGGTTGTTAGTTTGGAAAGGCACATAGACTTCCTTTTGAGAGCTCAAATTCACGATGCCCAACCCCTTTGGAACGAATCCACAGTGATTTGATGGTCCTACTCGAACCGCTTCTTATTCTGGATCTAATTATATGTTGCTATTTGTGGATGATTATACACGGTTCACATGGGTTTATTTTGTGAAACATAAATCAGAGGTATTTTCAAGATTTCTTGAATTCAAGGAAATTGTAGAAGGGGAATTGTGTAGAAAGATCAAGATTTTGTAGATAGATAACGGAGGGGAATTTGGTTCAAATGCATTTTTCTCATTTTGTCAAAAAAAATAGTATTAAAAGAGAAATGTCTTGTCCAGAAACGCTATAGAAAAATGGCATGGCTGAGCAAAAAATTAGACATCTTGTGGAGACCTGCAAATGTTAGTTGCATGTAAAGAATTTGCCCAAAGCATTGTGGGCAGAGGCCATGAAATGTGCATCTTATGTGATTAACCGGACGCTGCTTAGTCTGACCAATAATAAGGCACCTTATGAATTGCTCTTTGGTGTTAAACCAAATGTGAAGTATCTTCGAGTATTTGGTTTAATCTGCTATGTTCATGTGTCTGATTCTCAAAGGAGTAAGTTGCATGCTAAGGCAATTAAATGCATTTTTGTCGATTATGATGTACAAAGAAAGGGCTGGCGATGTATGGATCCTACGTCTAATAAATGTGTTATATCTCGTGATGTTATCTTTGATGAGGTCTCTTCCCATGATTCTAAAGATGCCTATAAAGGATGAAAATGATACAGTAACTTTGCCATTGTCCAATTTCTTAGAAGATTTGTCCAAAGAAAATCAAGGGGAAAGGGAGAATTTGTGTTCTATCCAAAATGATGGTTCTCAGGAGGAGGCAATCAACCAACGTCTGAGATGAAATGTTGTGAGACTGTCTCATTATAGAGATGATAATTTTGTCACAAATTTTTCTTGCTTCTTTGCAAATCCTATTGACAATGAAGAACCTTCTTTTTATGATGAAGCTAAAGGAGTGAAAGAATGGGAAGCTGCTATGAAGGAAGAAATGGATGCCCTGTAGAAAAATCAAATGTGAGACTTGGTTCCAAAACCTCCTGAAGTGCAACCTGTTTCGTGCAAATGGGTCTTTCGAATAAAAAGGAAGGATGACGGGAGCATAGATCGATTCAAAGCAAGGCTAGTAGCTCGAGGTTTCTCTTAAAAATACGAGGAAGATTACGAAGAAACATTTAGCCCCGTGGCGAAGATGACTTCAGTACATACTGTTTTAGGATTAGCGACTAGTCTTGGCTGGAAATTGTGGCAATTAGACGTTAAAAATGCTTTCTTATATGGAGAGCTTGATAGACATATTTATATGGAGCAACCGTTGGATTTGTGTCTGTGTATCATCCGGATTTTGTGTGTAAGTTGAAGAAGGCCCTCTATGGATTAAAGCAAGCTCCATGAGCGTGGTATGGAAAAATTGCAGAATATTTAAGATTCTACAATTTCGTAACTTCTAAAGCGGATTCGAGTCTCTTTATAAAAAAAACGTCAAGGACTTATGGTGGTCATTTTACTGTATGTGGACGACGTAATTCTAATGAGCAGTAATTATACAGAGGTCTCTAGCCTTCAAGAAGAACTTTCGTTGCGTTTTGATATGAAAAAACTAGGAGAGCTTAGTAATTTTCTTGGGTTGCAAATTGAAAATCTGGATAAGGGAATTTTTTTTGTCTCAATTCAGCTATGCTAAACGGCTCTCAAGAAGTTTGGTTTGATTGCTGGGAAGAAGCGGTCTACACTTGATGTGAGCACAAGACTTTGTCGTGGCGAAGGAACGTGTTTATCGGACCCTCATTCCTTTCGTGCACTTGTGGGAAGTCTTATTTATTTGACAATAACAAGGCTAGATATTGCTTTCTCCGTTGATGTGGTCAGCCGATATATGCAAGAGCCAAGGAAGCCACACTTTGAAGAGGCAAAGAAGATCTTAAAATATGTTAATTCTACTCTTAACATGGGCTTATTTTATGAGAAGGGTGTAGAGTTTTCCATGTAGGGATTTGCAGATGTTGATTTTGGTGGAGACTTGGATGATCGGAGATCAACTTCTGGTTTTATATTTCTATGTGGAGCTACAAGTGTATCGTGGTGTAGCAAAAAACAAGGTTTGGTATCTCTATCCACAACTGAAGTGGAATACAAAGTCTCTGCTCATGCTGCTCAAGAGTGTATGTGGCTTCGTAGACTCTTTGAGAATCTGCACATGCCCATTGATCAACCCATTCCTATTCACGAAGATATTCTGAGTGCAATCAAGCATACATCTAATTCTATCTTCCATGCAAGAACGAACATATTGAACTTGAGCATCATTTCATTCGTGAGAAAGTGCTCGAAGGGATTATTGATATGATCGCAGTTAAAAGTGAAGACAATGTTGTCGATAGTTTTACAAAATCACTTTTGAAGGGTGCATTCGAAGATTTACAATCAAAGCTGGGATTAGTTCTGAGAGCATCATTTAAGGGGGAGTGTTAAATTATAAAGTGATGTTTCTAGAAGATTAAATTAATTTTAGTCTACTGCTTGGTTTCAAGAAATATTTATGGATTCATACTGTTTAGGTGGTTTTAATGCATTGTTATTTTTCAAGAAAATTTACTTCCGATTAGTTGATAGATGTGGGTCTTTAAATACTTTTGTAATGGCTGTCAAAATTATATTCCAGTTGTTTTATATTTCTTGTAATTCCTTGAAGTTTTTTCATATCAAGAGAATTTCCTTCACGGTCGGTCATTTCGATCTTCTTGGAGTGTCAGAGTTTTATCTGTTCTGATTTTCTTTACAGAAACTTCTATTCACTTTGAGAGGGAGTGTTGAAAGATTCAACAAGACAAAAATATAATAGCATAAATTTCTTTGTTATAAGACATCTATCATAAAAAAATTTTGATTTCGGGGTAGATCTAGATTAAGATAATTCACTCAACTAAAGTATATTTATTTAGGCTCACACAAGTGCTCTATGGCTGTCATTCTAAGAAGTTCTAACAATGTTTCATATTCATGTGTATGTGTATATATATATAAAAAATTAATCTTGGAGCTGACCGATTCAATCTACGAAAGTTTTTCATCGATCATCAAGATAAATCTGAAAGTGCAAATGACAATCCATACAATGGCCCAACAGTCCTAGTGGTTCAAACGCGAGAAGCGAATTTCTTATGCTCCCTTAGTTTTGAATCCTAGATACATGGGAGACCTCAAGGTCTGCTTACCACTCTACGACGGGCAAGATTACCCACATTAGTTCATATAAAAAGGTGAGTTAGTAGATATTCAAGCAAATATTCAAAAATAATTTATTGGGTATGTTATAGGCTACGGTGCAGAAGCGTAATATCCCAATCATAGTTTATTATTTTGCTAACTAATCTCAGCTCCGTTGCTCCAATCTTTTCCGCCTAGCATCAGCATCATCTTAACCTAGCTTGTGGATTAACTACTAGAATAATATTCTTTAAGACGCACATAAATACTTTTACAGCATACTTTTAATGACATCAAAAATTTTAGTGACATCATCGATAAATGCCCCCTAACATTTTGTAATGTCATTGATAACTTTAAAAGTATTTCAATTAGGGATATAAATGTCAAGAAAGAATCATATTTTAAGAACATGGACAAAATTTAAATACTAACCAAACTCACAATATAATTTGTCACTAATGATAATTTATTGGATTAATTTAAACTGTCATTTTAACTAATCTATAATGACACTAATAAATATCATTTATAGAGACATTAAAAATTCTCATTAATATTTATTTAAAATATATAATTTAAATTTAAAATTTATTAATCATTATCACAATTCATCCATCACTTAAAATAGAATTAAAAACTTTCAAAATACAAATTAAAGTGTTAATATATAACTTTTATTTATCTAGCAATCATTTAGTCAATTTTATAATACAATACTAATGATAAATCTTTTACCTCCAAAATTAACGTCAGCATTCGACTATGGAGGAAGTGGGTCGGTTTGATTCTTTTGGTTTCCTAAAGAACATTAAGCACTTCATGGATTCTTAGTTGATTACAAAACACCTCTAGGCATATGTTCATTAATCAGACTTGCTGTAATATTCTTAGAAGTGGATGCAGAGATGTTCTTAATTTGGCATGTATTCTTAGTTGCAGTATTCATTCTCAGCGAGTTCAAGAAAACCAAGGTCCTTTATTCCCTCTATTTAGGACCACACACTCGGTTGTTGCCGACTCAATGGTCCAGCAAGATCAGCTAGATCAGTGGATGCGGCCAACTCAACCTCTTGACTGACTTAATAAGCCAACTAGTCCAACTTTTACGATATATATTCTTTCAGATAGATAGAAGGAATGTGCATCTCACATTGATAATGCTGACAATTTGAGTGTCAGTGGGATGCTCATCCCAGTGGCGTGGAATCTAGCACCTGTAACTCTCATTCTAAGCAACAATCACTTATTCTTCTTCTATTTTTTTTTTTCAATTTTTTTATTTTTTTTATAATGATCCAATGTTCAAACTTTGCTTGACTAATTCTGAAAATAAATGAGCATTCCTCGCTCTCTCCAAGAATAATATTTCTAAGTAAGCAGTTAACTGTTCAGATCCCATCAATCAATTGTTAACACAATTTGATAACTATATGATTCAATTTTAGTCGACTGTTGAAGGCACATTAATTGATTGATACCTAGTAGTCGACTGCTCCAGTCGTTCGCCTTCAATTCCATGTGAATAGAAAGATTTTGGTCGACTGAACTAGCCGATCGATTTTGCTTCCAGTTAACTAATACTTTCTATCAATTGCACAATTTTTCACGTCATTTCTAGCTTGAGTTTGTGCTTGCCTCCATTAATTGGTCTCAAAATTTTAACACTTCATTGCTGACTTAACCTTGTTGCCAAGAGGCTTTCTAGGCCTCCAAGACTTCCTCCATGTGAAGATGCTCCTCGCTTCTGGGATTTTCTTCTCCTATCTAGTGTTTGGTCCTCATAGACCAAATGGAACTTTTTGCAGTTGCCTAACATCCAATCATCATCGATCTATAGGACTTTCTTAATTGTCTAACATTTGATTGACCTTACCCTGTTAAGACTTCTATCATGACAAGTGTCCACTTAGATTTTCCTTTCCGAGAACCTTTTTGGACTTCCAGTATTTCACTTGTTACTTATGTCAAGTTTTCCTATACTTTTACACTTTTGGAGCAAAATATGAAGTCATCACCTTAGCAGCCACTCCAAGATGGCCTTACACTCTTTAAAAAGGGATAAATCACGAAGGACATTTGGTCTAGCGCAACGGCCCTTTGCATGAGGAATGTTAGGCACCCATCGAAATATTTTATACCCACTAGAAATTGATCCCAAAATTTATAAGAGCAATCATCCATGCAAATACCAACTGCACTAACCCATGAGGGCACCTACACTTGTACACTTGACATTCATGTGAAGTAAACCATATTGCTTAATCTAACATTACTCAAACATCAAAACTGCATGCACATGATTGCACCAACATCCATAATGTGAATCACCATGTTTTGCTGCTTTCTAAAACTAAGAAAAGAGGAATCCAAAAACCAAAACTAGTCCTAGAACAAAATCAGATTCCATAACAAAACCTAGAAACTTGAAATCATAACCCCAAAACCAAAAAATGGCAACCTACAACCCAAAACCTATAACAAAATAAGAAAAAAAATTATAACTCACTAACTACAACTAAATACTGGAAAATAGAACCAAAACCAAAATCAAAACCCAAATAAAACTCAAAAATTAGAACCCAAAAAATCATAACCCAGACATTTGTGAACAAATTTGATATTTGGTTTGATAAAGCTTATTTATGTTTATTTAATAGTAAACTAATATGTTAAATAAACAAACTTAAGCCCCACTAAGGTTAGCTCATTAACGTTCATGAATAAATCGTGAATAATTTATGAATAAACTTATTTATTATATTGTGTAAATTTAATTATAAATTTATTTCTTGATTTTTCATTCAAATACATAATTATATAGTAATTTATAATTTTTTATAATCATAGGTTAGATAAACATTTAACCTAATTTATAAGGATAATAATGTTTAGTTGAATTTGATAAAAAGTTTAAGCTCGGCTCGAGCTTGATAAAATCTTTAACAAACTAACTCAAAAAGTAAATTAATAAGCTTGAACACATCTAACTTTAGCTCAACCTAAAAACCAAAAACTAAAAACAAAAAAAACAAATAAATAGACCAAACACACATATAGCAATAAAAAATAATAACCCTCATCCTGGGATCCTCGCTAGGATTGTCTCATACAATTTGGAAAGAAGATAAATCATGGAGGCTTTTCCCAACACAGTTATCCTTTGCATGGGGACCAAACACACTTATAGATGGATAAATCAAAATAAAGGAGTACTTAATCATATACTCTTAAAGGTAATATCGTTTACCCCAAGTGATTCAATATTATCGGTCCCAGGATAAAATACAATCACGTAAATCACATAAGGGTATTTTGTCTTAGCATAATAACCCTTTGTATGGGGGAGGTCAGACGTCCAACGACACAATCATATGCAGTTAAAGCACTATATTCAAGTTAGGAACATGAAACTGTTGAATTATAAAGTGATGTTTCTAAAAGACTAAATTAATTTATGTCTACTGTTTGGTTTCAAGAAATGTTTATGGGTTCGTACTATTTAGGTGGTTTTAATGCATTGTTGTTTTTCAAGAAAATTTACTTCCAATTAGTTGATAGGTGTGAGTCTTTAAATATCTTTGTAATGGTTGTCAAAATTATCTTCCAGTAGTTTTACATTTCTTGTAATTCCTTGAAGTTTCTTCATATCAAGAAAGTTTCCTTCACGGTCAATCACTTTGATCTTCTTGGAGTGTCGGAGTTTCATCTGTTCTGGTTTTCTTTACATGGTATCAGAGCTCCGGTTATTTTCGTGAGGAAGGTTAATTGCTCTCTCGATATGGAAGGCACCGGTCGTGTAGCGGGACTTGGTTTGGAATTGTTGAATTAGTCAAACTACTGGATTTGGAAGACATGTATGGAGTCGTACCTTGTGGGTGAAGATTTGTGGGATGTCGTTTCCACTAATGGAGTTGTTGCTCCAAAAAAATGTTGCAGCGAACGCATAAGCGTTTAAGGAATGGAAGCAACAAAATGCCAAGGCAAAATTTGTTTTCAAGAGATCCATTTCTCATGGAATATTTGAGCATATAATCGAATGTGGGTCTGCTCGTGAAATTTGGCAAACTCTCAATCGATTGTTCAATAAGAGGAATGAGGCTCATTTACAAATGCTCGAAAACAAATTGGCGGATATGAAGTAAGATGGTATCTCGATTTCTGAGTATTTTCTCAAGGTAAAAAATTTGTGTTCGGAAATTTCTCTTCTAAATCCCAAAGAGTGAATCTCAGAAGTAAGAAAGAAGCGATATATTATCCATGGTCTTCAGCCTGAGTATACTCCGTTTATCACTTTGATTCAAGGATGGACTTAACAACCATCACTAGAAGAACTTGAAAATCTTCTCTCGTCACAGGAGTCATTGGCCAAGCAAATGGCTACAATGAACATTAAGGATGAGTCGAAGAGTGTCTTGTTTATTAAAAAGGGGAGTTTTTATAAAGGCAAATGTAAGATGAAAGAAGGTATTCCAGATTATTCTAAAGCATCTTAGAAGACGTTTAAATGTTGCAGGTGCAGCAAACTCTGTCATATTAGAAAGAATTGTCGAGTTAAATTGAAGTCATAAAATTACACAAATCTGGCCGATGTGGTCTTGAAGTCTGAACAGCCAAAGGAAGATGATTGGAAGAATTGCTTTCTTACTGATATTGTTGATCGAAAAACTCAATGAGAAACATGCTTAATGGCTAAAGGAGCTTTTCACACAAAGCATTCAACCAACAATGAATGGATTGTGGATTCTGGTTGCGGTCATCATCTTACCGGAGATGAATCAATTTTTTCATGTTCTCAGTTACATGATAGCGACAACTATTATCACCGCTGATAATACGGTTCATAAAATTCAGAAATAAGGCACCGTTGTCATCGACAACAATCATGGAGAATCAATCACGCTAAAAAAATGTATATCACGTACCAGGGATACAAAAGAATCTTTTTTCAGTCACAAATGCAATGGATGTTGAAAATTTTGTGCTCTTCGGACCACGTGATGTGATGTTTCTTTGGAACGTTAAAGAAATTAAAGCCGACATTGTTCATACTAGTACGCGTGTGAATGATTCATTTGTTCTATCTGCATCAAATTCATACATTGAGAAGATGAGTATAAATAATACTACCTCTTTGTGGCATGCGAGACTTGATCATCTAAACATGACTAAGCTGAAGGTTATGGTTCAGAGAAAATTAGTTGATGGTCTGCATGATTTATCAAAGTTTAAGGATGAAAGAATTTGTGAAGGTTGCTAATTTGGAAAGGCACATAGACTTCCTTTCGAGAGCTCAAATTCACGATGCCCAGCCCCTTTTGGAACGAATCCACAATGATTTGATGGTCGTACTCGAACCGCTTCTTATTCTGGATCTAACTATATGTTGCTATTTGTGGATTATTATACACAGTTCACATGGGTTTATTTTGTGAAACACAAATTAGAGGTATTTTCAAGATTTCTTGAATTCAAGGAAATTGTAGAAGGGGAATTGTGTAGAAAGATCAAGATTTTGCAGATAGATAACGAAGGGGAATTATGTTCAAATGCATTTTTCTCATTTTGTCGAAAAAATGGCATTAAAAGAGAAATGTCTTGTCTAGAGACGCTATAGCAAAATGGCATGGCTGAGCGAAAAATTAGACATCTTGTGGAGACCTACAAATGTTGGTTGCATGCAAAGAATTTGCCCAAAGCATTGTCGACAGAGGCCATGGAATGTGCAGCTTATGTGATTAACCGGGTGCTGCTTAGTCTGGCCAATAATAAGGCACCTTATGAATTGCTCTTTGGTGAAACCAAATGTGAAGTATCTTCGAGTATTTGGTTCAATCTGCTATGTTCATGTGTCTGATTCTCAAAGGAGTATGTTGCATGCTAAGGCGATTAAATGCATTTTTGTCGGTTATGATGAACAAAGAAAGGGCTGGCGATGTATGGATCCTACATCTAATAAATGTGTTATATCTTGTGATGTTATCTTTGATGAGGTCTCTTCCCATGATTCTAAAGATGCCTATAAAGGAAGAAAATGATACAGTAACTTTGCCATTGTCCAATTTCTTAGGAGATTTGTTCGAAAAAAAACAAGGGGAAAGAGAGAACTTATGTTCTATCCAAAATGATGGTTCTCAGGAGGAGGCAATCAGCCAACGTCTGAGATGAAATGTTGCGAGACCGTCTCATTATAGAGATGGTAATTTTGTCACAAATTTTTCTTGCTTCTTTGTGAATCCTATTAACAATGAAGAACCTTCTTTTTATGATGAAGCTAAAGGAATGAAAGAATGGGAAGCTGCTGTGAAGGAAGAAATGAATGCCCTACAGAAAAATCAAACGTGGGGCTTGGTTCTAAAACCTCCTAACCTGTTTCGTGCAAATGGGTCTTTCGAATAAAAAGGAAGGATGACGGGAGCATAGATCGATTCAAAGAAAGGCTAGTAGGTCGAGGCTTCTCTCAAAAATACGGGGAAGATTACAAAGAAACATTTAGCCCCATGGCGAAGATGATTCAGTACATATTGTTCTAGCATTAGCGACTAGCCTTGGCTAGAAATTGTGGCAATTAGACGTTAAAAATGCTTTCTTATATGAAGAGCTTGATAGACATATTTATATGGAGCAAGCGCTAGATTTGTGTCTGAGTATCATTTGGATTTTGTGTGTACGTTGAAGAAGATCCTCTATGGATTAAAGCAAGCTCCACGAGTGTGGTATAAAAAAATTACAGAATATTTAAGATTCTACGGTTACGCAACTTCTGAAGCGGATTTGAGTCTCTTTATCAAAAAAACATCAAGGACTTATGGTGATCATTCTATTGTATGTGGACGACATAATTCTAACGAGCAGCAATTATGCAAAGGTCACTAGCCTTCAAGAAGAACTTTCGTTGCGTTTTGATATGAAAAAACTAAGAGAGCTTATTAATTTTCTTGGGTTGCAAATTAAAAATCTAGATAAGGGGATTTTTGTGTCTCAATTCAGCTATGCTAAACGGCTCGTCAAGAAGTTTGGTTTGATTGCTGGGAAGAAGCGGTCTACACCACTTGATGTGAGCACAAGACTTCGTCGCGACGAAGGAACGTGTTTATCGGACCCTCATCCCTTTTGTGCACTTGTGGGAAGTCTTATTTATTTGACAATAATAAGGCTAGATATTGCCTTCTTCGTTGGTGTGGTCAGCTGATACATGCAAGAGCCAAGGAAGCCACACTTTGAAGAGGTAAAGAAGATCTTAAAATATGTTAATTCTACTCTTAACATGGGCTTATTTTATGAGAAGGGTGTAGAGTTTTCCTTACAGGGATTTGCAAATGTTGATTTTGGTGGAGACTTGGATGATCAGAGATCAACTTCTGATTTTATATTTCTATGTGGAGCTACAAGTGTATCGTGGTGTAGCAAAAAGCAAGGTTTGGTATCTCAATCCATAACTGAAGCGGAATACAAAGCCTCTGTTCATGCTGCTCAAGAGTGTATGTGGCTTCGTAGACTCTTTGAGAATCTGCACATGCCCATTGATCAACCCATTCCTATTCAGGGAGATAATCTGAGTGCAATCAAGCTTACATCTAATTCTATCTTTCACGCGAGAACGAAACATATTGAACTTGATCATTATTTCATTCGTGAGAAAGTGCTTGAAGGGATTATTGATATGATCGCAGTTAAAAGTGAAGACAATGTTGCCGATATTTTTACAAAATCACTTCCGAAGGGTGCATTCGAAGATCTGCAATCAAAGCTAGGATTAGTTCTGAGAACATCAGTTTAAGGGGGAGTGTTGAATTATAAAGTGATGTTTCTAGAAGACTAAAATTAGTCTACTGCTTAGTTTCAAGAAATGTTTATGGGTTCTAGGTGGTTTTAATGCATTGTTATTTTTCAAAAAAATTACTTCCAATTAGTTGATAGATGTGAGGCTTTAAATACTTTTGTAATGGTTGTCAAAATTATATTCCAGTTGTTTTATATTTCTTGTAATTCCTTGAAGTTTTTTCATATCAAGAGAATTTCCTTCTCGGTCAGTCACTTCGATCTTCTTGGAATGTCAGAGTTTTATCTGTTCTGATTTTCTTTATAGAAACTTCTATTCACTTTGAGAGGGAGTGTTGAAAGATTCAACAAGACAAAAATATAATAGCATAAATTTTTTTGTTATAAGCCATATATTATAAAATTTTCTTGATTTCGGGGTGGATCTAGAATAAGATAATTCACTCAACTAAAGGATATTTATTTAGGCTCACACAAGTGCTCTATGGCTATCATTCTAAGAAGTTCTAACAATGTTTCATATATATATATATATATATATATATATATATATATATATATATATATATATATATATATATATATATATATATATATATATATATAATTAATTTTGGAGGTGATCGATTCAATCTACGAAAATTTTTCACTGATTATCAAGATAAATCTGAAAGTGCAAGTGACAATCCATACAATGACCCAACGGTGCTAGTGGTTCAAACGCGAGAAGCGAATTTCTTATGCTCCCTTAGTTTTGAATCCTAGATACATGGGAAACCCCAAGGTCTGCTTACCGCTCTACGGTGGGCAAGATTACCCCCATTAGTTCATATAAAAAGGTAAGTTAGTAGATATTCAAGTAAATATTCAAAAATAATTTATTGGGTATGTTATAGGCTACGGTGCAGAAGCGTAATATCCCAATCATAGTTTATTATTTTGCTAACTAATCTCCGCTCTGTTGCTCCAATCTTTTCCTCCTAGCATCAGCATCATCTTGACCTAGCTTGTGGATTAACTACTAGAATAATATTCTTTAAGACACACATAAATACTTTTATAGCATACTTTTCATGACATCAAAAATTTTAGTGACATCATCGATAAATGCCCCCTAACATTTTGTAATGTCATTGATAACTTTAAAAGTATTTCAATTAGGGATATAAATGTCAAGAAAGAATCATATTTTAAGAACATGGACAAAATTTAAATACTAACTAAACTCACAATATAAATTGTCACTAATGATAATTTATTGGATTAATTTAAAATGTCATTTTAACTATCTATACTGACACTAATAAATATCATTTATAGAGACAATAAAAATTCTCATTAATATTTATTTAAAATATATAATTTAAATTTAAAATTTACTCAGTATCACAATTCATCCATCACTTAAAAAAGAATTAAAAACTTTCAAAAGACAAATTAAAGGGTTAATATATAACTTTTATTTATCTAGCAATCGTTAGTCAATTTTATAATACAATACTAATGATAAGTCTTTTACCTCCAAAATTAACGCCAGCACTCGACTATGGAGGAAGTGGGTCAGATTGATTCTTTTGGTTTCCTAAAGAACATTAAGCACTTCATGGATTCTTAGTTGATTACAAAACACCTCTAGGCATATGTCCAATAATCAGACTTGCTGTAATATTCTTAGAAGTGGATGCAGAGATGTTCTTAATTTGGCATGTATTCTTAGTTGCAGTATTCATTCTCAGCGAGTTCAAGAAAGCCAAGGTCCTTTATTCCCTACTCTATTTAGGACCACACTCGGTTGATGCCGACTCAATGGTCTAGCAAGATCAGCTAGATCAGTGGATGCGGCCAACTCAACCTCTTGACTGACTTAATAAGCCAACTAGTCCAACTTTTACGATATATATTCTTTCAGATAGATGGAAGGAATGTGCATCTCACATTGATAATGCTGACAATTTGAGTGTCAGTGGGATGGATGCTCATCCAAGTGGCGTGGAATCTAGCACCTGTAACTCTCATTCTAAGCAACAATCACTTATTCTTCTTCTATTTTTTTTTCAATTTTTTTATTTTTTTTATAATGATCCAATGTTCAAACTTTGCTTGACTAATTCTGAAAATAAATGATCTTTCCTATTGATTACGTAATTTATGAACATTTCATCTGATGATATGATATCACTTTGCCCTTGCACCTGTCATCGCATGAGATGGATGTCTGCACTGCTTGTGGAGCACAGATTCTGTGGAAGACTTTCTTTTGAAGAAGCTTCATGGCTGATTTTGAACAGATCACATAGAAGTTTTGTTCTAAGTTACTACCTAAAATAAACACTCTTATAAGTTCAAGAGGATCCTATAAACTCATAATTGTTGCAATTTTATACAAAACTTCTATATACCCTTAAATTGCTCTAAATTGACCCTAGATGTAGACTTCAGCAACAAAAGTTCGTACATGAGAGTAAACTAAAATATCATAATCATCAGCTTGACCGTTTGAAGTTTTTATGCACATAATCAAAAATTCAACTCCTACACTAAACCAATCGGGTTATGAGAATAAAGTACTCTGTTCAGCTGATCATTATTGAGAACAGGTCTAGTACAAATCTACAATTCCTTTACACTGATAAATCAAGCCAACATGGAACCTAGAGTTGAAGAAACAGGATCCAAAAATATAGGAGGCAAACCATTGGCGAACTGAGACTGAAACTCCGATTTGATTTCATTGTCCTGATGTTTCGATAATGCTTTCAAAGAGCTTTGGAATCATGGCCCAAAGCGGTACATGCCTTCAGCACCCATGAATTGTCCATCCACACTGTAGAGACCAGCAGCAGGAGAAGTAGTAGTAGCAGTCTGAGGATGGTAGCCATCCATCACAAACAGCTGCATGTCTTCAGATGGTTTCCAATGTCTTTTCCTTTGGTTTATGAACCAGTTGTTGATTTGTTTCTGATCGAGGCCGGTGGACTCGGCCAATGCAACCTTCTCTGTTTCCTGCATGCCATGTCATGAATCTGTTAAGACGAACTAGTTATCGAATCAAGTATGATCTGAGAGGACTGAGTGAAGTAGGGCATACTGATGGATATGGCCATTTGTGGTGCAGCTCCCACCAGTTGAGGAGCTTCTGCCGGGCATCCTTTGGGAGCTTCCCTTTCTTCTTTTTTTTGGATAGTTCTTGCCTGAGGCCACTCAAGTAGCCACCATACTTTTTTAACAGGCGCTGCTTCAGCTCTTTGTCCTCAGTAGGATCCATGTCTTGAGGATCGGTCTCGCGGCCACTGTTGCCATCCTGGTCCTCATCGGAGGAACCAACCCCTTCACATTTTTCAGCTTCTTTCATTTCCCAATGCATCAACCAAAAATGACATCACAGTCATGTTTTTATTGAACAAGGACACTAAGAGAACCAACAAGAAAGAGGAAGATTGCATGCTACTATTTTATTCATCGACAATATTTCTAACGGGTCTATTAAATCTTCACTTTACAGTTTGCATCACTTGTCACTTATTCCTCAAACCGATAATGATTCAATTTTCTATCCACGACAAAACTTTTTGAACTGATTCGGGTGGCATGACATGACGAAAACCTTTTAACAGCTTCAAAAACATGAAAATGCAAATGCAAATGCAAATTTTGAGTAGACATGCTGAGCTATGCTAGTTTGTTGTCCTATGTTCTTATTTGGGTTTAAGCCATTTTCACTGTTACTGAACTAATCAATAGATTACCCTTTGTAAACCAATTGTACAATCAAAGACCTGCATATTCTCATGTTCATGCACATTTGAATATCTGCTTTTATCCTCATTCCATCAAACAAGAAATAACTTCTAAAGAGCTTTCATGTCTGTCTCTCTTGGTTGTGATTAGATACCATATGATCAATCCCCTGGACATCTCTATATCGGCTAGTACAAATTTTGTTCATCACAAAAAAAAAAAAAAAAAATGCACACCACTGTCACAACTCGATCTACACCTCACGGGTCTCCACTATAAACACCTTCAGTGTCCCGATCATTCAGTAATCCTTCAATACAAACCATCACCCTTTGTGCAACATTATCCTACTAGACCCCACTGACACCTAGACGTCTAGTGTTCGTCTACAAGACTACGATGCATCAGTTTTTTCTACCTTTTCTCACATTTAATTACCACTTTGTTTGGAGTGCTCTAATAACCCTACTTAGAAGAAAGAAATTACCAAAGAAATGAAACCCCAAAGAATTTTGTACCTAGGGACTAGTTGAGCTACCACCACAAAGACAACCCCATATGTAAACGAATCTTTAAAATGGAAAACAAAGTCAAATTGATCCATAGTACATTATAAAGTTTGACTCATAGTTAACACTACAATCAAGAATATAGAGCCAATTAAACAAACTTCGCCTCTATATTAGAATGGCCACTCAAGGTAGATATGAAAAAGGTGTTCCTTTTTGCGGGCCTTGAAAAAGTACATATGTGATCACCCCTTGTAATTGCTCATCACTCGGTTGTAAAACTCAGCCCTATTATAGCTTCTAATGGTTTACAACACACCGTCATATATCTCAAGTCGCCATACTTCCTATATGATGACCATATGATAATTACCATTGATGACAAAGACTATAGGGTAAAAATTTCACATTATTTGAATAACCTCATTCCATCTATCAAATGTACATCAGATCTAATAAAACATCATAGAAGAACTGAAACTTCCTTCTACAAAATTAGCATCCAATGAAAAGTTGGATAAAAACATAGGAAAGCCTCTTAATGATGCATCCAATAATTGACAACTTGCTACAATCACTTAGACCAAATATTATGCATGTTCTCCGTATGGTATGCGAATTTATGAAAGTCTGTATGACTATTTATTGACCTAATCAAGGTTCAATATCTTGAGTTGTGTTGGAGTTCGTGACTTCAACTAGAATGGATACTAGTCATAGCTTTGACGTATAGTGCTGATGGAGAATTGGAAAGTAATATGAAAAAGAAGAAAAAATCACAACTAATATACCTAACCTTTGTTGTATTCCATCTAGAATGGTATAGTTTTGACATTGTGATGTACAAACAAAATTTATAAAAAAATATTAACATTATTTTAAATAATCTTGGCACGCTCTATATAGCATGTCAAAGGGTATCAAATGTCAATATGACACAATACTTATTAACATGATTGATATAACAACACATGATTCACCATCCATGCCTAATAGTATCGTTCGTATCAGAATGATTTATTTCAACTATGTCAACTAATGCAGTAAGAGATTTCAAACCATGCAACTAATATATTATTTAGAAGGAAATGTCTATTTTGTTTATGTTGCTTTGTTTGACAACACTCTCCCTGAGTAGAAGACAAATGATCACAAATCTATAATTGATTCCTTGCAATATAGGAAAGAAAGAAGCAGACAATTGCATTTTGCAATGGTTTAGAAATAAAAAATGGTGTCCCAACTAACATTGCTACACAAGTTGTGGTTATTAAATTTGCTCTCAGATGAGTTTTAAAATCCATGTTTAATTACTTCCATTAATTGTGAGTGCCCAATTGCTATACAACTTAAAACTAACAATCTTTTCCATCCAAAAACAAAATAGACAGGAATTGAAAACAATTTTATTAGGGGACACCTACATATGGCAAACTTTAACTTCAACCCACTCATACCACACTATATATGATGAATAGGTTATTTGGCAATCGTTTCCTTCATCTAATCAATTCCAAACTCACCCAAGTTAGTCTCTCCCAATTGCAGTTTGTGAAAGGCTGTTAACAATAGGAATTATTCAGTATAGGTGTTTCATCTAAGTAACTTTGGATTTGTCTTTCTTAAAAACAATACAGTTTGTTCTAAACATGCTAAAATCACTCAGGTGTGCTTGTTGGGAGTGTACTATGTAGTATTGTGCTTACGATAATGACAAAGTATGCCGCCTGCCTTCATATTTAGCATCCCTGTCAATCAAGAAAGATGTTGTATTTGAATTATCATGGCGATGTATCATCCATGATCACAGATCATTGTAGTTAATCTATGATTAATCTAGGAAAAAGCAAGCACTTTCTCATCCTCATTTCTATTGTTGATCTACTGATAGTTTTGGGTCATGAATGAGAAGACTAACAAATGTGTGTTGAGTCGGACAATTGGTGGTCCGATAGGGTCTTGAGAGGATTGTAAAAGTCTAGGGAGGTCAAAATTAACCAAATGTTTATTGGATAGTGAAGAAATCCAAGATATTTTGCAGATGGAGAAGTCAAGAGGTGTTAATAAAGGGAAAAGTCCACGGGATCTTTGTAGATGAAAAGGTCCAAGAGGTTTGGTAGATGAAAAAGTCTAAGAGGCCTAGGCAATAAAAACCTAGAGACAATGCAAGGCCTCTAGGCAAGTAGATAATGCCCTCCTTCATACTTTTACACAAAAGGATGAAAATTTCAAGCTATATTGACAAGCCAATATAGTTTCAATATCATGCTGTGTTACGATTTCAATACTTTTCTAAATATAAAATATATTAATTAAAAATATTATCATACTATTTGATTATTATAAATACTTACTATTAGATTAAATTAATATTTTAAAATTTTAAATTGAGTAAAAATTAATTTAGGATTAATTAAAATCAAGATATAATGATTAAGATCAAGTAGATTTAAATTTATTTTAATTAATTTAAGGAGAAATTGTTTTTCATATATTTAAGGAAGAAAGGAATAAAAAAATTAAAAATAAAATTTTTCATGTGTTTAACGATGAAAGGAATAAAAATATTAAAATACGAAGAAAAAAGAGAAAAATTAAGAGGAAAAAAAGTTAATTAGAAAAAATAATTATAAAATTAACAGTTAAAAAGATAAAGAAAAAAATCAATGGTAAAAAATATAAAAGAAAAAAGAAAAAAAAACTCAACGTCATCATGCGGCCGCCCTGGTCTTGTATGAGGCCTCCACTCAGCCCCGAGGCTCGCACGAGGCCTCCGTGTGGTCGTGGGGCTCACTCAAGGCCTCTGTGTGGCCGTGGGGCTCGCGCAAGGTCACGGAGCCTCTGTGCGGCCGTAAGGCCTCAAGGGTGTTTTGCTGATTGGCGGACAAAACAATAAATTTTGCCCATACCATGGTATGAGAATTTAAACCATAACCGAGCCTTTAGGCAAGAAGACAAGTATCTTCGATGTTTTGAGTCATAATCAATAAAAGAACTTGATCAAGTCAAGATCCTAAATAGATTCAGTTGACTAATAAATTGAATGAACTAGATAGTTCATCGTAAACATCATACATGCAAATAAAAGGGTTTTGTTTCAGGTCGAGTCAACTAAAAGTAAGTTCAATTGATTAAAGTCACTTGAGTCAATTAGGTAATTGATTGTCAAAAACAGATTGCTCTTTATTTGAATTGAGTCAACTAAGAGGTCCTGAGTCAACTTGAAAACTATCTATTAAATGGATAAGTTTGCTAACACAACCAATTGAGTCAACTAGAATAGGTTGAGTTGACTAACATGAATATAAGTCGGTAGAGCCTAACTTAAGTTAATTGGAGATGGTATATGTTCACAGATAAGCTTGCAATCTAGGATAATTTAGTCGACTAAATTTAAAAAGAAAAGTTGTGTTGCGAAATTAATCCATGATTTGAAGGCTATAAATAAGGGCCTTGATAATCAGACTCCTGTAGGATCGGAAAGATGTTGGGATGAATAGCGTTTGTCGAAAAACTAAATTTAAAACTAAGTTATGCAGCGGAAAACGGAAGTAAAAAAGACAATGCTAACACAAGTTAGTTTTACTTGATTCGGAACCTTTGACGACTCCTACTCCAAGACTTACACTCGTCGAGTACTTTTGTTGGGCTATTCACTAATAATTCGAATGGTTACAAATTGAGTGCAAGAACTATATATGAAAATTACCAACAACAAAGAAAGTAAGAGAGTCATGATCGCCAGTTGTCGGAGGAGCTTCACAACGTCGCAGGAGCTTTTTCATAGCACCGAGCAAGAGTAAAAGTCGTAGCAGTTGTTCTTATGAAGCTTTTGGTCGAAAGCCTTTAAATAGATCTATTCCGAGCGCCTGGAACCCCTACGGGTGCTTGGAACACGTGGCTCAGCCAATCGACGCGCTCCACATCAGCTTGTGGATGTTTTTTCGAGTCCGGGCGCTTGGACCGACTGCGAGCGTCCAGACCGCCCGGCGCGAGCACCCGCCTGGGCGCGACTGCTCCGAGGGCTTTGTCCAGCTCCGAGCGCCCTCGACACCCGCCTGGGTGCGACTGCTCATGGCGCCCTGACCAGCTCCGGGCACCCAAGTCCGAGCACCCGGATCCCTTCCGGACGCCTGGACTCATTTTCTTTAGTAGTTTCCTCCCTACAGGAAAAGATTAGTCCAGGCAATAAAAAAAAACATTTACCCAGCAAAACAGAATTAGCACAATATAATAAAATATCAGTAGTAATTAGATCCTGTCTTCCCAAAACTAGGAGGAGACAGGATCTAGTCAAGGTCTCAGTTTAGGTTTTCCAAATAGACCTAAGCTGGACCAACGCCTACAGTTCCCTCAACGGGGAACGCATCCTCCAGTTGCAGTCACTTGACTTGCCTCTAACCCATTAGGTCTTCCCGCTAGTTGTCAGGTCCACAGACTAAACTGTACTTTGGCTGGTTGTCAGGTCCCGCGGACCCAATCGGACTTCCCGCCAGATACCGAGCCCTACGGACCTATCTGGACTTCCCACCAGCTATCGGGTCCCGCAGACCTAGCTGGATTTCATCCTGGTATCAAGTCCTTCATACCAGTCAAGTCCTGCACACTTGGTAGAAAAGTTAGACAATAAAATACTCTAACTTTAAACCTCTTATCATTCATCAAAACATGAGTTAGATCATTAGTGCAAATTGCACCAACAACTCTTATATCTTACAACACTCATTTCCACTCTTGTTGAAGTTCCCAAGTGCTCTCATCGAACCCCAAAGCTTAAGAACTTATATCTTTATGCTTTTGCGAAGTTTCTTTTCTTTTTTTCATATATTTATGTTCATTTATTTATGTAAAAGATATGTACAATTTTGCTGCACATTCTAAAGAGAATCAATTTTTAATCAGATTTCCGAATAGCTCACTTAACTAGTCAACAGGCCATGGAGTAGGATAAGGCTGTCCAACTATGTTAAATACCTAAGTTAGAATTACTAATTATTCATGTTTATATCTTTTATTTTCATTGCATTTCTTTTTGTAATCACTAATTTTATTATAGGATCATGATTTCATAAATTATGAGATATGATAGCGTAACTAGTTTCCATAAAAAATTATGTAATATTTAGAAAAAGTCTTACAATAAGTCGTGTTATCAAAGGGTTTAGGATCTCATGTATTAGAGATGATTAGAATTAACACAATTTTTAAATTTCTGACACACACATATATATAAAGTTCTGATATGCAAGACACCCTGATTGTGCACCTGTGGGCGACTGAGTGGGGCACCCGGAATCCCACTGTCACCCACAGATGCGTACAGTCGAGGTGTGCAGCATATCAAAATTATATATATATATATATATATAATTGAATTAATTCTTAAATTATTTATCCTAATCCCTTTTATACATTGGCAGCATAAGTTATTCTTCTTAATAAACTTTTCTAATCAAACTAACGAAACTTATCTAGATAAAAGTAAACCAACTTTTTCAAAATAATAAAGATCTCTACGCTACTATATTTTCTTACATTTTTAAATATAATAAAATTATTAAATATTTCAACAGTCCCTCTCAAGTTAGTGAATAGAAATTTATCACCCCAGCTTAGATATAGTAATTTGAGAGCGCCATTAAATACTCCTTTATCTGTTTGCTCTATCTAATCTGATTTGCCTATTTGATTTGTTTCTAGTTTCTTTCTAGTCTTGGATTCTGGTTTCTAGTTGTCTTGGTGGCAAGCAAACATATGGCTTCTAGTTTTCTCCTGCTCACTTTGCTCCCAACATTTCTCCTTGATCTGAAATTCATGTGAAGATTCATACTTGGGCACGCTTGTTGGGTCACAAGGTAGAGGGTCAGTCCAGAAATACTTTGCATCAAGTGCATCCTTTGTCAATATCCTTTGCAATGGATCGAGGGTTTCAAGGTTAATGGTGGATCTCTTAGCTGGATGATCATTTCTTTGAATATGAAGTCCATTAGAATTTGTTAAATTTGCATTTGTGGCACTTTAGTAATTCCAGTTGACAAAAGCAATAATCAAAATATTAGGAAAGAATCTTTAAAATGCATCTATTTATTTAAAATAGCCTTTCTCATTCTTTTTTTCTCTATCTATTTTTGCAATGGATCACCAAGAAATCATAGAACCTCTTGGAAAATCCCCCCATTTTTTTTTTACAGTAGAACTAGAACTGAAAATCCATAGTTAGGAGATGGCAAAAATACTTAGCTTTGTTCCTGCAACTTTTCCTTTGCTTCTTTTCTGCTAGAAAATGTTTGGTGGTGGAGACGGAATGATCCAAGAGATGCTAGTTGCGCGGCTGACAAGTGAGACTCTAAGACGGAGTAGATGCAATTCTTGTGGAAGCAGTGACGGTCGAGATCAAGGGTTTTAGGCTAAAATATTTAATTAATAGCCTAAATAATGTAATTAATAATTAATTAGCACAAATAATATATAAATATCAATTATATATTAAATAATTAAAATTTATATAAAATTATAAATATAACAATCAATGATTTTTATATAATTTTTATTAATTGTTGTTAGTTCAATCAAGCGCTTAGTGATTGGGATCAACCATAGGTTTTAATGTTTGAATAAAGAATTTTAAGTATAGATTTTAATGTTTGGATAATGAGTTCTAAGTTAGGATTTATTATGAATTTGACATGTGCATTTAAGTCATGTAGGACTAGGTAAAATACATAGAGACGACTTAATGCGATCGAGCATAGTGGATACTGCTCGAGGTTGGTGGAGATCAAAGAAGGATGATATTGGATATCCGAGGGACTACAATATGAAGAGCATCAAAGTGCAATTGTACCTCAGAGGCAAATTACGTAGGTGGAATGTGAGGGCATTGGAAGCAAGCCAAGTATTCAAGCGCATCGAAAGAATGAGAAGCCTAACAAGAGACAACCTAGTGGTGAGATTTGAGAGACCTATAGCCAGCCCCCAGAGCGTAGCACAGACGGTATGCGCATGACATCTCTGACGTAATAGTCAGGGATCGATTCTTAAGAACTGACGACCTGGGGTTTACCCCACCATATGCCTGATGTCTGTGTACCTGCATGTACCTCCCTCCATATCCGTGGGGTCGACACTAGGGGGACGTTAATGTAGCGGATCTACATTTGAGAGGCCTATACCCAGGGAAGAATATATATCAATTTATGCAAACTTGACCATTAGGATGGTTATAGTCAACGAATCAACTGAAGAGTGCCTTTAGTGGACTAGTGGTCGAGTCAATTGAGTAGTCGAGTCGAGAGCATCATCCAATCAACAAAATGGTTCTATTCAAGATTGAACTTAGAATCATTCAACTAATATGGAATCTAATTAAATGATGGTAATTAATGTAGGTCCTTTAAGGTCGGCTAAAGGGGGATGAATAGCCCTGCAATTAAAAAAAAACACTTTCTTTTGCTTTCTATTTAGCAAAGACAAACACGTTAATTAGTTAGTAAATAAAAGCATATAATAAAGAAGAGACCAGAGTATTTTACTTAGTTTGCAACCGGAGAGATTGCTAGTCAAAGGCAATGAAAGCACTAAAGATCTCCTTCTTGGAAGGCGGAGAAGCCTCTTACAAACGTTGAAAGCTCAGTAAAGAAATTACAGACTAAAAAGATGAAAGCACAGAATTCTTTTACAGGTGTTGTCTTAAACTCCTAGGACCAAGGCTCTATTTATAGCCTACTAGTCGAATTTGTCCGTTGACTGACGTGTCAGCTTTGGACGCCTGAAGCAGGTCCAAGTGCCTAGAGCAAGTTCGAGCACCCCCAACGGTGCACCTTATCTGCTTCGCAACGACTTTTCAATGACTTAATGATAATATTTTATCCTCGTCCGGATGCTTGGATCGATCCAGGCGCTTAGATTGGTGCTGACATGGACTCCGAGAGTTATCCTCGCCACAACGGTATAAAGAGGTGCCTGCGTTGAACCAAGCTAGTCTGGGCGCTCAGACTGGTCCGAGCGCTTAGACTGGTCCGGACGCCTGGAGTCCAGATCCTAGACAAGTCAACTTTGTGTTGACTTGTTCGGTTGTTCCGGTCGCTTGGGTGATTCTCCAGCCATTTAGAGTTGAGCTCACCCGAACCCAACTGGCCTTCTCAAGTAAACTTCCTCCCGGCTTCTCGTCCCTCGGAAGTGTCGCACACGTCCTTCTCGTCTGTCGGTGTACTCTTCCATAACTTCAATTGCCTCAGATGTATTGAGCCCATCAAATCGCTTCCCGTGTCATCCTTTTCGTCCACTGCATCTTTCGCTCGACTTGTTGTGTTTCTAAATCTCTGCACACTTAGACACAAAACATCAAATAACACTGAGCCTAATTTGACTTGGTTGATCACATCAAAACCAATCCGGAGTACTTACAATTAAGTCAACTATTCGATTAAAATTGATAAGCTAGCAAACAAAATGTTTTCGTTCATGGCTAAGTCATTGATCGAGGCAATTAGTCCTCTGAAGCTGAACTAAAAAAATTGAAGAGATCTGATGAGAAAAGTTGAATGACAAAAATTTGATGGTGTAATGGCTACATAGCAACAACAGACTGATAGTGGAATTTGATCGACTAATCAACATCTGCAAAGTAGAATACTGATCAACAACTAAACGTTTTGGAGGACTATTCAAAGGGGTGAAGACACGTTTGGAGCTAATGCTTAATGCTACATTGTAATATCTGAGCTCATTGTAATCTCCTCATCTCTTTGATTCTAATGTCTTATATTGTAAGCCTTGAAAGTATACAAAAGATTTCTCTACCTACAAAAGAAGTCCAAGAAGGAGAAAATATAGAGGGGTTTAAGGAGTAATCGACTAAAAGATCAATGGGCAAGGAGTAGAAACCCTAGAAACCAAGGGTTAGCATTAGTATTTGTTTTAATTTTCATTTTTGTTGTATATTTTTATTTTTGTGCTTACATGCTAGGTAGAATCGGTAGCTGCCCTCTATCTTTGGGCTATCTCACAATGCCGGTATATATATATAATCTTGATACCCTATTTACCTTATGGTGCTCACCTTGTGAACACCATGTGTAATTTTTTTTCTATTTTGATTTCTTTAACTTTAATATTATAACTCAAACTCTAAAGACTAAATCCTAAGCTCTAAAAAAATATACTTGGTTCTTACCTTGTGAGCACCATAAGGTAAGTAGATAACATTCTTTTATATATATATATATATATATAGTCATAAATTATAAAATCATAATCTCCACCCCACGATTGTTGCTCCAACCCTATGACTACCACTCATACCGGATTGCTACTTCCACCCAAATAGTTTCTTATATGAATCTTTCACTCTCCACCTCTATTCTATAATAGTCTACTCTGATGCATCCATGTAATTGCTCTCTACGGTTATGACATCCACTATTCACTGCACGCCACCATTGCCTATTACTCTCCAAACCATGCAAAGTGTTATAGCTTAGTACTTTATATCATAAAGCATATATAACCAGCATCCACTACATTAGCTATGAAAATATACCTAACACCTGACACATTTCTAGAAGTGTTAAGATCATAATCTTGAAATTTGATTATGGCACCTCTTTCTCCATTTAATGAATTGTATTATTCACTATGGATTTGCATCATTTCCTTCTTAATGATGATAAATTCAAAGTTTTCAACCATATGAAATGACGATTTCAAATGGAACCATAACCCAATCATGTTCAAAATTCATATTTAGACGTTTGCTAATGTAATTTTGTTGGAGATATTGTCGGAGATGCATAGAATTTTTTGAATTTAAATTATACAAAAATTAAATTCAGACTTATGTGACTTGAGTTGATAATCTCAAGCTGCCAAACAAAAAAAGCTGAACTGCCTAGAAGATTGAGCTACTTTGTATGGCCGAGTTGAGTTGTTGAGTGTCGAGTTGGCTGAGTCTGAGCTGGCCGAGCCCGACCTAGATGAGTGTCGAGCTCGCCTATTTGGCCAAGCTATCGAGTTACAACGAGAAATGCAATTTTTAAAAATAAATTCATATCCTATGAGAATGCTTCGAGACCACGGTAAATGTCTGTTTCTCAAGATACAACGGGACGATCATGTTGACAACCAAGCACATAATTTGAGGCGAACCAAGCAAATAACCGAATATTATCACCAAAAGAGTCATCGAGCAAAGTGCACGAAAGAAAGAAAGAAAGAAAGAAAGAGGGGAACAAAGGTGGAAGAGTTGCTTATGCGCTGCTCTCTTCTGTGTGTCTCTTTTTCTCCCCTAAGGCCACAACCTTTTGATATAGGAGCTCTGTCCTTTCATAGCAATAAATATCATTTAATGGTCGAATAAAGATCATTTACTGCTTTTACCTGCCTAACTCGAAACGTTAGCCGTCGACTATCAAGTCAGTCATTTCACTTGGGTGATTATAAATTCTCCATTAACATTGACTATTTTAAATCCGCACATTAATGCATCTGTTATACAGTTGAACAAGTAGCAAATTGAATTCAGATGGCAAAACGTTGATTGATTAGCTTGGGAAAATTTGGCCTCGACCGGTCCAACAATCAACACGTGCAAGTCATACTCGCATACGAGTCAACTTTGATTTAATGCAATCCAGGTCCTCTATTTACACCCCTAATGAGCCCACACTGAGAGTCTCCCCCCATATATGTTCACAATTTCAATGGTTGTGATTCAATATAAACCAACCATAAAGTCACTCATTCCCCAACGTGGGACTAAAGACTCTCATTCACAACGGAGTCTCCTCCATTTTTCTCTTTTTCCATTCACATTTCCAATAATTCCGCCCATGAATCAACTGTTGAGTCCATTATTGAACAAGTAAAATTTACCCTTTGAATCTTCCCCATGTTTACTTTACTGGCTAACCAATAGACATGATATCTTTGAAATATTTTGTCGTTTGTGTAAGGATTTGCATATCTCACCCAAGATTCTCCCTAATACAACGTAGTTCTCATAGGTATGTTCGTTCTTGACAATGAACATGTTTGATGTATGAGAAATTCTAAGAATTACACCTATTCTCTTTGAAGGGGTCCCATATCTTTCTCACATATGTGACCTCTCAAGAGTAATCCACATTACTCCACTAGATCATTAAAAGTCATATGCATAATCTCCATCCTTTAAGGATATCACTAATCCATTGGGCAATTCCCTGTCGACTTAGTCAGTACAGTTAGGTTGCCCCATTGAACCGAATTCTTAGGATTTCGAGTCTGCATAGGTTGGATTTCCTTTGCACCAATATATTCCACATGCATCAAACTTATCCCTCGTGATGAACTTGCAACTAACTCTCCGTTTAACCCTTCAGCTAGCAGATCCATTAGGTTATTAGACTTTACATAGTCAACTGTGATAATTTTTCTATTGAGAATAGTTGTCTAATGGTATTGTATCTACAACATATATATCTAGATTTACCATTATATAGATAAATATGTTCATTCAATTGTTGATTGGCTATCACAATGTATGCAAATTGTCGACATAGAATTTAGTCATTTAGGAATATTTTCTAAAAATTATCACAATCATTCAGTCTCTTTACCACATTTATTAAGGACTACAAACTCATTTTATCATGGATCTGTTATAATGGTTTGCTTAGAAGACTTCCACAAAATAGTTGCACTTCCCAAAGTGAATAAATATCTACTCGTAAACTTAAAATATTTCATGTCACATATCCAATTCATATGACTGTATCTTTCGATCACAACAGGATATCTCATATATTGCATTTCATAATCACGAATATATCTTAAGTACCTCGGTACTCTTGTTATTCCATTCAAGTGTTCAACACCTAGATTGCTCATGCATCTACTTAATTTACTGACTGTGTAAGCTAAGTCTGGTCGTGTAAGTATATCAGACTTCTAAGCAATCTGAAGTACTTTATCTCCTTAATTTTTTGATAAATGTTAACTCATATCTATTGGACTTTGTACCAAGCTAGTAGACCATTGATGAATCTCTCAAAATTTTGTCCACATAATAAGGCTAACTTAAATCAAGTCCATCTGATGTTCTAAGAAATTTAATTCCTAGAAGCACGTCAGCTAAGTTCAAAACTCAAATATTTCATGTCAAATCTTTGAGTTCAATATAATTTTAGTAGATTTAATCATCTTATCATTGCTTCCAATGATAAGTATGTTATCTAGATAAACACATAAAATAACAGTCATTTAGACACACGTGTCACATTCACTGATCTTAATTGTTTCATATCCGCACATTAATATATCTATTATACACTTGAATGGTAACAAGATAAATTCGGGTTGCAAAACGTTGGTTGATTCGCTTTGACAAAGTTTGCCCTTACCGATCCGGCATTTGACATGCATAAATCGTGGTCGCACAAGAGCCAACTTTGATTCAATGCAATACGAACCCTAGATTTGCATTCTTCTTGCATACCCACATGTGTGAGAGAGACTGTCCCCGTACATGTTCACAACTTTAATGATTGTGATTCAATATAAACCAACCACAAAGCCATTCATTTCCTAATGTAGGAATAAAGGCTCTCATTCACAATGAAGTCTCCTTCCATCCACCTCTTTTTCAATTCACATTTCCAATATCTTTATCATGAAATATTTGCTCCAATCTTGTTTCTCTTTCAAGCTACCTTTATTGATAATACCTTTCCTTTCTTTGGATTCAAAATGATTAAAATGACAAGTTATTTTTATATGACCAAGTTAACAAAAGGGCAAAATCATCTTGTTGTTAGAAAAAAGAACTTTTTGATAACACCTTCATTCTCCTTATTGAACTCCTTGATAAAAAAAAATCCTTCTCCATCATCTCCACAATTTGACAATTTATTCTCTTAAGAAGAAAGAAATTTTGGCTCACTTACATGATTTTGCAGCAAATGAATGGATCCAATGAAAAGAATATTCTTATTGAAAACTAGGCATAATAAACCTCTTTATTTGTGCTTCCAAATATCAAGGTTTAAACTTTCAAACTCGATAAGAATTTTTAATACTTATTTAATTGAAATATTAATAATATCAATCTAATTTATATATTAATTAGTTGTTTTATTTAATAATTAACTAAATTGTCAATTCTTCTATTTATATTTGTTTATTAATTTAATTATCTCACTAAATATTTATTTGTTTATAATTTTTAAGACAATTTAGTCTTTTCCCCTTTTCTATTTAGGATTTAGGATTTTTAACTTAACAGTATAAAGATTTATATTCTGTATTTCTGACTATGAATTTTGGATTCAATAATATGACTAATTTTTTCCCTTTTCTTATTTTCTACATGGAATCAAAGCGGTTCTCCTCCTTCGGTTTATTTTTTCTGCCCTTCCTATATAAGGATTTATTACTTCCTATTTAGGGTTTTTTTTTTTTTTTTTAAGGGTTTAAGGTTTCTTAACATAATTATATAATGATTTATATTCTATATTTCTGACTATGAATTTTGGATTCAATAATATGACTAGCTTTTTTTTTCCTTATTTTCTACATATAATATCATAGCGGCTCTCCTTCTCTGACCTAATTTTTTTTTGTGTCTTCTCCTACTACTACTATTGTTTTCGGTGCCGATATCCTTTCCTATTAATTTTGGCTCTGACAACCTCTGTCGATTTTGGCGCCGACCTTTTTTTGCCGATTTCGATGTTGACGCCTATGCTGTCAATTCCGACGTCGACGCTCTTTTCTGTCAATTTCAGTGCCGACATCTTATGTTGCCGATTTCAACCCCAACGTCCTTTTCTGCCTCATATTCTTCGTATGACTACAAGTCATCCTGACACCAATTTTTGTGGATCGTACATATATGTATCCTTCCAATTTGATTATTCTGAGCATTATTCGTTCTATCATCATGCATGGTCATACAAATGTTTCATGGAAATCTGATTTGTATATGTTAGAGCAGTTTCAACAATTCCTTACTTCACGACCCTCTGTCATATCAGCTTCCTCTCATATAGGCTTGTCATCATCTAGTATTTCAAGCATATCTTCATCCTTGTTGATTTTAGACTCTGTACCTCTCATCATATGTCATCTAATTTATCATCTTTTTCTCCCAATTCATCTATATCTATTGTGACTATTGATGGTACTCCTATATCATTAGTAGGTATTGATTCAATGATTACATCTTGTTTATTTCTTACTTATGTTTATTATATTCCAAATTTTACTTTAAATCTTGTTTCTATTAATCAATTATGTGAGTCTGAATACCTAGTCTCTTTTTCTTCATCCAATTGTTATATTCAGGATCAGCAATATCAAAGGTTGATTGCTATAGGCAAGGACTCTATGTTTTAGATCAACTCAAAGTACCAAAAGTTGTAGCTTCAAGATTGGATTTATCATCTTTTAATCGTTCATCTTCTGATTTTTATTTGTAGCACTCTCGTTTAGGTTATGTTTCAGCGTCCCGTTTGAAGTTTTTAGCTTCTACAGTAGTATTAAAACTTTTAAAAAGTTCGGATACTTCTTAGTGGTTATAAACTGACTAAATTTTTTGCCTTATCATTTTTTAAAAATCTTTCTTTTTCTTTTGCTCCATTTGATCTTATCTATTCTGATGTGTGAGGACCCTCTCCTATTCCTACAAAAGGGGGTCAAGATATTATATTTCGTTTATTGATTATTACACTCGTTACTCTTGGACCTATATTATGAAACACATGTCTGATTATCTTACAATTTTTAACAACTTTAGAGCTCTTGTGAAAACTCAACATTCTAGTATTATAAAGTGTTTTTGTTGTGATTTGGGAGATGAATACACTTCAAATTATTTTTCATATTTACTTGCTTCTGATAATACTATTGATCAGATCTTGTGTACAAATACTCCTGAACAGAATAATGTGATTGAACGGAAACATAAGCATCTTGTTGAAATAACCCGTTCATTTTTATTGTCTGTCAGTGTTCCTAGTGTCTTTTGGAGAAAAACAATCCTTACTACTGCTCACGTAATTAATATAATTTCAACCTTACACAATTCAAGCTTGCCACCTTTTAAAAAATTGTATGGGAATACTCCTATCTATTCTTTTTTGTGTTTTTAGTTATATTTTGGTTGTATTTGTTTCATCCTTCATTCACATGTAGAGCGTAATAAATTAGCCTCTTAGTCTGCTCTTTGTGTCTTTCTAGATTATGGTATTAATAAAAAGGATATCATTGCTTTGATCCTGTTAGTAAAAAATTGTATGTCTCTCGTCGTGTTATGTTTCTTGAGCATATTTCATTTTTTCCTATTCCTGCTAGTTCGTCTAATATAACAAAGTCAAATATGCTTTGCATTGTTCCTTTAAATACCGACACTAAGAAAGCTTCACCCACAACTCCTACTAGTAGCTCAACTGAATCTAATACTTTAGTTTCAAAGATATCCACTCCACATGCTCCTTCTACCACTATTCAATCATCTCCTAAGATTGCGGATGATCCTTCTCTCCACCATCGTCAATCTACTCATGTTCGTAAATCTACTAAACTATAAGATTTTGCTTACTCTTGTTATTCTCATTCTTTTTCTTCATTTGTTGCATCTGTTCATTGTATTTCTAAGTTTGTATCCTATAAAGAAGTTGTTTGTAACCCACTTTGGCAAAGTGCTATGATTGAGGAACTAACTATTTTGCATCAGACTCATACATAAGATTTGGTACCGTTGCCACCAGGAAAACACACTATTGGTTCTCGTTGAGTATATAAGATTAAAACTAAATTTGATGGATCTATCAAACTATACAAAGCTCGTCTGGTTGCTAAAGGTTATTTTTAGGAGTATGACATGGATTATGAGGAAACATTTGCTCCCGTTGTAAAAATGATGACTGTTTGTACTCTGATTGTTGTTGCTACTATTTGTCGATGGATAATATTTCAAATGGATGTCAAGAATGCATTTCTAAATAGTGATGTTTATGAAGAAGTCTATATGACACCTCCTCCTGGTATTTCACACCAACCTAGTGAAGTTTGCAGGCTTCGTAAAGCGTTTTATGGTCTCAAACAAACACCTCGTGCTTGGTTTGAGAAGATTTTATAGTGATTACTTCGCTTGATTTTCATCATAGTAATCATGATTCAACATTGTTGGTCAAAAGTACGAGTGCAAATTAAATTCTTTTACCATTATATATTGATGAAATGATTATTATTGGTGATGATTCTGATGGAATTGCTTCCTTCGAGTCTAAGTTGGCTCATTGTTTTGCTATGAAAGACTTGGATATGCTACGCTACTTTCTGGGCATTGAGGTCGCTTATTCTCCAAAGGTAATCCATCTGATAATAGAGTCGATACTCCTATTGAGACTAATACTTGATATTCTCCATTTGATGGCTCACCTTTAGCAGATCCTAGTTTATACAGAACAATTGTAGGAAACTTAATTTATCTCACCGTGACTCCTCCAAATATTACATATGTTGTTCATGTGGTTAGTCAATTTGTCGCTGCACCAGCTACAATTCATTGGGTTGTTGTTCTTCGTATTCTCAAGTATCTTCCGAACACTCAATTTCAAAGCCTTTATTTCCTTTTACTTCATCTCTGGAGCTACGTGTATACTCTGATGCTGATTAGACTGGTGATCCTACGGATCGCAAATCTAGCTTCTACATTTTTCTTGGTGATTCCCTCATTTCTTAGAAGAGTAAGAAACAAGATGTTCTTTCTAGATCTTCCATAAAAATTGAGTATCGTGTCATGACCTCAAGTACTTGTGAGATAGTTTGGTTGCGTTGGTTGCTTGTGGATATGAATATCTCTCCTCATCAAACTACTCCATTATATTGTGATAATTAAAGTGCTATTCAAATTACGCATGATTCAGTTTTTCATGAGTGGACGAAACATATTGAAATTGATTATCACATTACTCGTCATCATCTTCAAATTGACACCATCACATTACCTTTTGTTCTTTCAAATCTATAGATTGCCAATATGTTTATCAAAGCGCATTCCACTTTATACTTTCATTTCTTGTCTAACAAACTCTTAATATTTCTAGCTGTAGCATCGTGAGTTTGAGGGAGCATATGAGATTATATATATTTATTTGTTTATATCTTTTAAGGTAATTTGATCTTTTTTTCCTTTTCCATTTAAGGTTTAGGGTTTCTTAACTTAACTATAAAATTATTTATATTCTGTATTTCTGACTACAAATCTTGGATTGAATAATATGACTAATTTTTGCCTTTTCTTATTTTTTATACAATATACTTGCAAACAATTAAGTTTAAACTTTCAATTTTAAATATTCATAAAACTTTATAGGTAAAACATTAAAATGAACAACGAAAAAATTAGACTTTTCCTAATCCTCCATGATTCAAGGCATGCTTTCATTGTTAATGACGTATTTTGTTTAGTTATGAATTTATGTACTGAATTAGAAATTTGTTAAGGATGAACATTTGATAGTATTTTCATCTCATAAAGATTTATAGGTAAAAAATTAAAATGAAAAACCAAAAAAACAAATGATACCTTTCCTAATCCTCCGAGGCATGCTTTCAATGTTAATGATGTAATTTGTTTAAATGAGTTTATGTATTTGAGTTAGAAATTTGTTGATGATGAACACTTGATAATAAATTTAAACATTTAATGTTATTTTGTCTTTGTAATCTTTTTAATAAAAACTAAGGGGGCGTTTGGTTTAGGGGAATAGGAGTGGGGAATGAGAATGTGAATCATTGATTGTCATTGTTAATATTTGGATTATAGGAATAGGAATACAAATAAGGGAATGAATCCTTGAAATTGGATAATAACTCATTCCCATATACCTCCCCTTCAATGAGTCATTACCCTATTTTCATTAATCAAAATATTTCCTTATTCCAAAAATATCCTTGACCTAAAACTAAAATTTTCTCCCTTAATATCAAATATCAAAATATATTTATTTATTTTTTTCTTTCATATCACTTCTCTCTCATTGTTCTCTCTTATCATATTTTCTCTCTCATCATTTTATCACACACTTTTTCTCTCCTTAATCTCTCCTAATCACACTCTCTTTCCTCTTTTTTTCTCATTACACTTTCTCTCTTATCACACTTTCTCTCTCCTCAATCTCTTGTCACACTCTCTCATTTTTTCCCTTAATACATTTTCTCTCTCATCATACTTTCTCTCTCCTCAATCTCTCTCATCACCCTCATTGTTCTCTTTTTTTCTCATCACACTTTCTCTCTCATCACACTATCTCTCACCATACTTCCTCTCTCCTCAATCTCTCTCATCACTCTCTCTCCTCATTTTTTCTCATTATATTTTCTCTCTCTTCATCATCTCCTATCATATTTTCTCTCACATCATATTTTCTCTCTTATCATGCTCTCTCCTATCACACTCTTTTCTCATTTTCTCTCATCACACTTTCTCTCTCTTCATTCTTTCTCATCATATTTTCTCTCTCTTCATTCTTTCTCATCATACTTTCTCTCTCTTCATTCTTTCTCATCATACTTTCTCTCTCATCATTCTCTTTTATCATATTTTTCTCTCACATTCATCTTTCTCTCACATCTAATTTTTTCTCTTATTTTCCTTTAAGGGTAAAAAAGAAAATTTTGATTTATTCCGATAGAAAATATGTAACTAACCAAACATTATTTTTAAGAATAATATCCATGCTCATACTCATTCTCATTCCATAATACAATGATTCTCATTCCTATTCCTATTCCTAGGAAATAACCAAACACCCCCTAAATAAACTACATATATAAAGTGAGATAATTTAAAATTCTATAATTTATTTTTGTTTTGTTTGTTCACAAAACTAGTATTATTAAAGTGGATGAAAAATAACGAGATATAATTTTAAAAAAAATCCAAGAAAATTTTATATTTGAAACTTAAACTAAATTTTAAATTTTACGATTAAATTTATTTATTTTCATAAGCATAAAATTTCTATTAAAAAGGAAATTTGACTAATTCAACTCAATCAAATTATGAAAATTTCATACCAAACTTTTCCAATAAAATTAAATTTAAATTTAAATTTTTTTTATACCTTCAAATTAGAGATTTTATTAAAAAAATAAATTATTTTATTAAAAAATAAATTTATTTAATGCTTATCATATTTTGATCATCATGTATTTTCAATGACATTTAATGAAATAAATTAATAAATAAATTACTTTTTCACTTAACAAATAAATTTTTACATAAGAAAAAAAAATCGAGAAATTAATAAAAAAAAATTTGTTGACGTTGGATATCAAATTTTATCATATTTCATTTCACATTAATTTTTTTAAATAAATGATTAATTAAGTAAAATTGATTTAATATTTTGAGTACTAAGGTATCCATCATATATGTTCAGATATATGCGAGTTAGAATGAGATAAATAACTCCAATTTACATCGCTTGAGAGGTTTGCGTAGCGGAAAACTTGAACACGCAGAACAATCACACACAGAAAACTAACAAAGGTTGTTTTCTTGGTTCACGCCTCCCAAGGTGATTACTCCAAGGCTTAACCTAGACCAAATTTTGAGATGGAGAAACTTCTTGTAGCAATTTTATAGTAATATTAAAAAAAGTCAACAAAAAGAAAAAGACAATTTACCAAAGGGCACACTCAGATTCGCGAATTGACAAAAAGGTGTTATAATTTGATATTACCAAAGGACACACTCAATTTACTACTCTTCCCATTTTAACCTTTAATTATTGATCTTTTCTCTTTCCTCTCATGTATCCATATAATTTCTCCTCTTTCTTTTATTATATGCATGAAACCTCTCTTCTCTTTCTTCTCTTTTCGATGCATGCATGAATGCATGTTGGCTTGATATTTTTTTATATCGGACCTAACGTGTGCTTAAAATTTTTCCGTATTAGGCCCAATGTACGCCTGATATTTTACATGGCCCACGAGTTAGGATTTAGTTGATTTTTTAATAACATTTTAACATCTCTGAAGAAGCCGAAATATTCAATAGACGACACGTTGGACTCCCGCAAGACCTTAAATGGATCCAATCGAACATGTCTAGGTCCATCAGTGGATTTTAATCAAAACTTACTGATCGACCTAAAGATCTCAGATTATAACCATTAGATCCTATGGATTTTTGAGACTGCAAGGAGTCCAACAGTGTCTTCTATTGCATATTTCATCCTATGAATTTTTTAGTCTGTAAGGAGTACAACGGTATATTCCATTACATATTTCCGCTTCTTCGAATGTGTTAAAATTCTATCGGAAAAATCAGCTAAAGTATAAATTCATTCATATCAAGTCCAACGTGGGCCTAATATTTTTCCATATCAGGCCCACGAGGGCTAAGTTTAGCTAATTTTTCTGATAATAATTTAACACCTCCAAAGAAGCCAAATATGCAATGGATGACACCCTTTAGACTCCTTGAAACCTCATAAATTCACAGGATCTGAAATGGATCCGATCAAACCTATCTAGATCCATTAGTGAATTTTAGTCAAAATCCACTAATCGACCTATTGATATCATATTGCAACCATTTCAAATTTTGTGGATTTCTGAAGCTGTGAGTCCAACGGTGTCGTCCATTACATATTTCATCTTTTCCGAAGGTGTTAAAATTTTATCAAAAAATCAACTAAAACATTAAACATTTACATCAAGCCTACGGAAGAGTTTAGTTGATTCTTTGATAAATTTTTAACATATCTAAGAAGCCGAAATATGTAATGGATGACATCTTTGGACTCCTTATAGTCTCAGAAATCCACAAGACCTGAAATGAGTCCAATATGAGGTATCTAGGTTGATCAATAGATTTTGACCAAATTAAACCTACTGATGGACCTAGACAAGTCTGATTGGATCCATTTCAGTTTATGTAATTTTCTGAGGCTCCAAGAAGTCCAACGGTGTCGTCCATTGCTATTTCGGCTTCTTTAGGTATTAAAATTTTATAAGAAGAATCAGCTAAACCCTAACTCCAGTGGGCAATGTGTTTATGATTTAGCTGATTTTTTTGATAAAATTTTAACACCTCTGAAAAAGTCAAAATATACAATAGATGACACCGTTGGATTCTTTACAACCTCAGAAATCCACAAGACCTAAAATGGTTACAATATAAAGTCTCTAGGTCAATTAGTGGATTTTGACTCAAATCCACTGATTGACCTGGATATGTCCAATTAGACTCATTTCAGGTCCTGTGGATTTATAAGGTAGCAAGGAGTCTAATGGTGTCGTCCATTGCATATTTCGACTTCTTTGGAGATGTTAAAATGTTATCACAAAAATCAGCTAAACCTAACCCCCGTGGGCCTGCTATGAATGTGTTTCTGGTTTAGTTAATTTTTCTGATAAAATTTTAATACCTCCGAAAAAGTCAAAATATACAATGGATGACACCGTTGGACTCCTTACAACCTCAGAAATCCACAGGACCTAAAATAGTTACAATCTGAGGACTCCAAGTCGATAAGTAGGTTTTGATCAAAATCCACTAATGGATCTAAACAGGTCCGATTGGACTCATTTCAGGTCTTGTAGATTTATAAGGCTGTAAGGAGTTCAATAGTATCGTCCATTGGACATGTTAAAATGTTATCGAAAAAATCCACTAAACCTAACCCTCGTGCGCCTTATCTAATATGGAAAAATATTAGGCCCACATTGTATCTGATATGAATCCATATCAAGCCCACATTGGGGCTTATATGGAAAAATATCAGGGCCAACATGGACTTGATATGAATGAATTTATACTTTTGCCGATTTTTTCGATAAAATTTTAACACCTCCAAATAAGTCAAAATATGTAATGGGCAATACTCCTTGCAGTCTCAAATCTAGAGGATCTAAAATAATTACCATTTGAGGTCCCTAGGTCGATCAGTGAATTTTGGTCAAAATCCACTGATAGACCTAGATAGGTCCGACTGGATCCATTTTAGGTTCTGTGGATTTATAAGGCTGTAAGGAGTCCAGTGGTATCATCTATTACATATTTCGACTTCTCCAAAGGTGTTAAAATGTTATCAGAAAAATCAACTAAACTCTAATCCCATGGACTTGATATGAAAAATATTAGGCTCACGTTGGGCCTAATATGAAAAAATATCAGCCCAACATGCATGCATCTAAAAGAGATAGGAAAGAGAAAAATAAAGAGAATAGAGATTGCATGCATATGAGAGAGGAAAGAGAAAAGAAACCGCATGCATAGAAGAGAGGAAGGAGAAAGGAGCAATGATTGCGGGTTAAAACAGGAAGAGTAGTAAATTGAGTATGTAAATACCAAAGTATAATACATCTTTTGGTCAATTCACAAACCTAAGTGCATCCTTTGATAAATTACCGAAAAGAAAAATGATGAGGGAAAAGACATAACACAAAATCTCTACCTCTTTTTTCACTTAAAGATTGATGAGATTGAGCGCTTTGAACTTAAGAAGTACCTTTTCGTCGCCACCAATCAATTGCTATCACCCACCAATCGACTACTATAGAGATATGACCATTGACAAGTCATAATGTTGGTACAGAAAGCATCCGACGATCGAACCTATGTTTTGATTATGTCAAAAGATTCAAAATTAAGATCATTTGTGATCTAACATGCTTAACTAAGTTTGCAGAAAAGTCCTAAATGTACTTAGGCAAAAGTCCTAACTGCGATTAGGCAGGTGGAAAATCCTAAGAGGTGGTAACCCTAGGCGGAAAGTCTTGACGGGTCGAGGGCTTCGGGCAAAAGTCCTAGAGTCGAGTACTCTAGGTGGAAAGTCTTGGTATCACGAACTAGGTGAAAGACTAGGCGGATCGTGGAACGGGCGCCCAGCGGAAAATCCTGGAGCCTCTGGCGCTAAGCAAAAGTCCAGTCGATCTAGAGCACCGGTATGGCAACAAGTATATTCTCTTGAGTGGAATAGGTGAAGACGCGTTCCCCGATGAGGAACCAGTAGGCGTCGATTCGACCTAGGATTTTCGGTTGGGAATCCGAAGTCAGAACAGGACAGTCCGATGATTGTCAAATTCTTTATCTTTTATATCTATATTATCCTAACTTTGTTTTGCAGAGTATGTTGGACTAACGTATCTTGCAGGAAATGAATTGGACGTGTTTGCCTCAGGTAACCTGGAGAAGCAACCTCGCAACAAGGCGCGAGGGCGCCCTTATGGAGCTTGAGGGCGCCCTGGACACTGGCGCGAGGGCGCCCTCCATGCGGTTGGAGGCGGCCTCGAGCGGATAAGCAACGGAGGTCAAAGCTTATCTGCGCGCGGTTGACTCAGCGGGTTGGAGACGCCTTTATGGAGCTTGAGGACGCCCTCCACAAGCTATAAAAGGCAGTCTCGAACAACAGCTTGGAACAACAACGAAATTATAATATGTCTTCTCCGTGTTGCTAAAAAAACGATTCAGAAAAGCTATAGCAATACCTCGACGACCAGGAGCTTCAAACTTATTATTTTTTGTTATCGGTATAAATTGTACTATTGCTCTTATATTGTACTTAAATTGTAAAGAATTTTCATGCTTATAGTGATTGCCCAAAGCAAACACTCAACGAGCGTGGACTTTGGAGTAGAAGTTGCCTCAGGCTCCGAACCAAGTAAATCTTAGTGTTTGTGTGTTTGCTTTATTATTCTGTTGTGTTCTATTCTTAAGTCTTCCGAAACGAAAATGAAAGTCTTCCGAAACGAAAATGAAAGTCACGAGCGTTATTCACCTCCCTCTAGCGCTTTCGATCTAACAACTAACTCCGAATCAATGGCTAATATCTGTCCTATTTTTCGAATAACACTTGACTGGTAGCCTTCAATCGAACTGACCAGTTGTATTGGAAGTGCTTTGTTTGCCTACCAATCGATTGTTAGAACCTAGCCAACTAGAATTGCGCAAGCTTGAGGTATCTAAGCAATTTGTTATTATTGCTACTAGACCCAAAATTTAGATACCAAAATATTTAATTTATCTTGTTTGATTGACAAACACTGAGGGGAGCATCCAATAACATGGTTCATGGATAACGGGTGCTCCAAACAAATGTTTATCACAATTCTCATCACTTAAGAACAAAAGTAAAGGGACTATTCCTTTTGATAATAATGGGGAACTTAAGGTTGTAAAGGTATAAGTGATATTGAAATTTTTGAATAATTTAAGATAAAAAATGTTTTACTTATAAAAGACGTGACTTTTAATCTTTTAAGTGTTAACCAAATCTAAGTGTTAACTAATTATGTGATTTAGGATATCGAATTGAGTTCAACTCATCTCAATGTCTAATTATGCATAATAAACTAAACACTACCGCTCATAGGTCATAGGAAGAAAAATATTTATCAACTTAAACTATAGGATACTACTAATATATTTGTTAAGTGTCTCGTGTCCAAAAAAGAGGAGACGCACTAAAAACTTGCTCACATCAACATGAAGAACATGATTATAAAAAAGCTTAGTGCAAGGATTGCCAAATTTAAAGTTTGAAAAGGACAAATTATGTAATGCATGTCATGGGCAAGCAAACCAAAATCGCTCATAAGGTAAAAATGTTGTCAGTACCATTGCATTAGAGCTTATACATATGAACTTGTTTGATAGTAGTAAATATAAGTCTTTGAATGGTAGTAGATATTATTTTGTTATAGTTGATGACTATACTAGATATTTTTGGATGTTTTTCTTAAAATATAAGGGTTAGACATACCTTGATTGTATTTTGTAAAATGATATAAAATGAAAAAAATCACAAAATAAATCATGTATAAGTGATCATGAATTCGTAAAAAAACTAATTTCCTCACCCATTTCCTTTACCGTGTTTGTCGCTTCTTGTCTACGGTGCTCTCCAACAAAACCACAACTCAGTAAGCCCTAAGCTCCTTTTCCACTAGATTCCACAATTGTGTCCTCGTGTTCTTGACCCCGAGTGGTGTCTCCAACGGACATTCCGTCCCTTTTTCATACATGGGCACCAAGCTAGGATTCCGTCATTCGTTCCCTTCCGACAATCTTTGGTTGCTTTTTGATTTCTTATGAGGCGATGTAGATCCTAGAGCATCAAATGACACCAAAGTAAACCCTAATTGTGTCAACTTTCATTTTCCTTCACTAATCAATTATTGTTTGGAACTTCGCCCATGATGAACCAATCATGGTCAGTCCCAAGTCCGGATAAAGGAGGGTTACATTAGGTCGTCAATTAACGTTAAAACTATGACAAATATTCAATGAATTGATCCATTAAACTATTATATTAATACTAGGTTGTTTCCCGAAAGAAGCACGTTGTAGGATCCAACTATAATTATATATAATAAGTTGGATAAGAACAAATATGATAGGGAAACTAATAATCTAAGATTTGAAATATGAAACATAGGAACTCTTACTGATAAATCAATGAAAGTGATAGATACGATGATTAGGATAAAAATTAGTATTTTATGTGTACAAGAGACAAAATGGGTAGGCAATAAGGCAAAGATAATAGAGAACTCGGATTTTAAATTATGATACACAGCAAAGAGTAAAGCAAGAAATGGAGTGGTATTATTATAGATAGTTCGTTAAAGGATGAAATTGTAAGAGTAATTAGAAAAGGAAATCGAATTATATCCCTTAGGATAATAGCAGTGAAAAAAACTATGAACATAATTAGCGTATATACACTGCAAGTAGGATTAGATGAAGCTACTAAATCAAGATTTTAGAACGACTTATATGAAGTTTTATAAAATATTTCACCAAATGAAATGATTTTAATAAGAGGTGATCTAAATAAGCATGTCAGAGTGAAAAATGAGGAATATGAGAGGAAAAATATATTAGAGTTTATGATAGCATATACATTTTTTTAAGAAAAGAGAAAAACACTTAGTCATGTTCAAAGTGGGAATAATAAATCGCAAATTGACTTTCTTATGATTAGAAAGAAAGATAGAAAGATTTATAAAAATTACAAAGTCATCCTTGAAGAAAGCTTAACTACTCAACATAAGTTAATAGTGTTGGATATACAACTCAAACATAATATTAATAAAAAGAAAATATATACGACTTCTAAAATTAAGTGATGAAAGTTAAAGGATGAAAAATAAAATATATTTAAGAAGAAAGTAGTAGTACAAATATTAGGTGAAATATATAGTTATTCTAATAAGACATAAGATAAGATGATATCAAAGTTAAAAATAGTAACTAAGAGTGTACTCGGTGAGAGCGACATACGCCATTAAATAAGGAATCTTAATGGTGTAATGAAAAAGTACAAGAGAAAGTGAAGGAAAAATGAACAGTTTATAAGGAATTATATATTTGTAAGAGCGAGGAAATTTTTAAAAAATATACAATAGCCAAAAAAAAAAAATTAAGAAAGTAGTGAACGAAGTAAAGAATAAATTTTTTTAATGATTATATCAAAAATTAGATACAAAAGAAGGAAGAAAAGATATTTATAAAATAACTAAGTGAGATAAAGGAAAATAAGAGATCTTATTCAAATAAAATGTATTAAAGATACATATAATAAGATATTAGTAAACGATGAAAAAATAAAAGAGCGATGGAAGAGATATTTTTATCAACTTTTTAATGAAGCTTTAGATGACCATCTTAGCTTAGGTAATTTAAACATGTCAAATGAGTATAGAAATTTAAATTTTATCGTAAAATTTAGATTTCAAAAAGTAGAATAAGTTTTAAATAGAATGTACAATAGAAAAGTCATTAGACCAGATGATATTCCGATATAGATATTGAAGTGCATAAGTAAGATATACACATGATATTCATTGACTTAGAAAACACTTATCATATAATCCAAGAGAAATTATATGAAAAATTCTAGAAAAGAAATATGTTAGCGTAATATATATTAAACTAATTAAGAATATATGAGAAGTAACGACCAGCGTGAAGACATCAAGCAGATTAACTGAAGTATTTCTAATAAGGATATGGTTACATCAAGGATCAACTCTAAGTCCTTATCTTTTTATACTAATCGTGGATGAACTCTGTATCATATTGCATGTTGTTTCCAGATGATATTGTTTTGATAGATAAGACATGTGAAAACGTAAATGCTAAACTAGAATCTTGGCAGGAAACACTAAAAGTGAAAAGTTTTAAGCTTAGTAGAATAAAGATATAATATATGAAATTTAAATTTAGCAATATTAGACGTAATGAGACAATTGTTAAGATAGGAGATGATGAGTTGCCCAAAACCGGGAGCTTTAAATATTTAAAATTATTTTTACAAAACGATGGAGACATCAAGAGAGATATCTTACATAGAATACAAACAATATGGTTGAAATAGAGGAGCGTCGGATGTTTTATGTGACAATAAGATATCCTTAAAATTTAAAGAAAAATTCTACAAAATCGTAGTTAGACCTACTATATTATATTGAACTGAATGTTGGATTATAACTCGAATACATAAGCAAAAGATGAGAATTACAGAGATGATAATGTTAAGGTTAATGTGTGGATATACGAGGATTGACAGAATACAATTAGGCGATGTGACATTATGATAAACATACATATCAAACTAGAAAAAGGAAGATAAAAAAAATTTAATTAATAATAATAAAACAAGATAAAGTTATTTAAGTATATATGATGATATAATAGGAGATAGATCTCAATGACGTAAAAGAATCCATATAACCGATCCCATCTTGTTAGATAATAAAGTTGGGTAGTAGTTGTTGTAATTGATTATTGTTTAACTTGCATTTATGCATCCTTTTGGCATTCGCATTATTGGTGCATCATTCATGGCATGTTTAGGCAAAAATGGAAACAAATTGAGAAGGCTCCTCTGGTCATTAACACTGATCATAGGTTCCCTGGTGCATCTCATCAAAACTTCTTTCAAACCTGAAAATTTCAACTCGTTCCAGCTCAATCACTAGACGAAATATTTTTTCATGATTATTGTTAAGATGTGATCTAGGTGATCAAGCATTACAAGTTAGAAACTATAATCTTTTGTGAGCGTAACATAAATGTAGATTTAGTCTACGAATTCTACAACAATCTACGACCTTACGGTGATGGTCTTCTCAATAGTACCTGCATCGCTCAATGGGACTTGGACTTTCACTCCGACCATTCTCTAAGAATTCTTAGATTGTCGATCATCACTAATGAGTTTGTATTCTATCTTTCTTTCATCAAACCCTTGCACACATCTTTTGAGCATATTACATTGAGCCTCAAGCACGATCATCTCTACTAAAAACCTCGTCGTGATGACCATAATCTATTTCAGACAAATGAGTTAGCAACCTATGACAACGTCTTTATAACGTCATTGTAAATTGCCTTTTGCCCATTGTGACCTGTGGGTTGGCCATAGTTTAACCCTATACTTATTGGTGTTGTATGCAATCAATCACAATATCAATATTAATGTGGCGTTGAACACGTTTTATCATATAATTCATTTCTCCAAACCAAGTAAAGGTCCACATGCCTTTTGGGCATTTCATCACCTCGTGGATGATTTTGTGGGAATCAATGTATCTCAAGGTGTTACGCAGCTCATGACGGCAAAGTATAATAAGATCACCTTGAGAACCCTCTCTTTAACAGGGATGACATGGGAAGGCTCGATGATGGTATGAGACGATGACACATGGCAGGTCTAGTACCGATGCTAGAGGATGTTAGAGATGGATGAGTTTCAATTTCACGAGCTCGAGTCTATAGACACGTTTTGAGGAGCTCAGTCGTGAGCATCAACTTATTGGTATGGATCAGTGCTTTCAATTCTCAATTGATCTTCGATTCTCGTAGCTACACGAGAGTGTTGAAATAATCTGACAGAACAAGATGTTTGAATTGTTGCGCTCTTAGGTTATAAGGCAGCAACTTCCCCCTCTCCCAACTGATGGAGACAACGACGATTAGATCTTCGTGTTACTCGTAGTTGCTCTCTTTGTTTTGTATTTGCTAATGTCATTTGTGAACCTGATTTGGTACTTGTATCTCTTATGCTAACTAGATTGTTTAGAAACTATGTATCAACTGTTACATGTTAAATCTCATGATTACTTTTTGATATGTTTTGAGAGTTGCTACATTGTTTCTTGAATGTCGTTGTGGTTGATGTTTTAGTATTGTTGTGGGTGGTTGCTTGATTGTAAGGGAAGTCTTTTTTTATGCTCTCTTTTTTATATTTGGCAAAAGATGAAAAATATGATTTAAGCGCATGATTTGTGTACTCATGTTATTGTTGTTGATATCATGACATAACTTTGTTGTTCAACACTTGTTGATATCATAATCAGTTAGAAATTAGAGTAAACTTAAATAAATTGTCAAACATAAAATAATCTCCGGAGATTGGTTGGTGCAATCATGTCCCGGATGTGAAGTTGCAATATTTGACAAGTATTTAAGTTTAGGTAAAAATGTGGATCTCACTTGTGTGACAAGTGTGCAAGAAAAGTCATCGCAGATTGGACGAGGTAAGAGACGTCCAAGAAGGTCATGAATATTCTTGGCAAAGAGAAATTCTTACAAATTGGAAGACCGGATGCAAGGTATGGGAGTCCAAGGAAGCCAAGAGCCAAATCCTTGGTAGTCGAACGGATGCAAGGATGGATGAAGACTCGAAGACGAGGAAGGTCCAAGTTCAAAAGTCTAGGGAATAGAGAATCATCTGGCATGAGGTACTCATGGGACGAGGGTAGTGAAGCTAGGTGTATTTCATCCATTAAGATGGCTGAAAGTTATGTATTTGTCGATTGGTAGAGTTAAGCAATCGATTAATACAATGTAGATGAAAAGAAGGTTTTGTAATTAAGGGGTTAGCATGCAAAGGATTTAATAGTCGACTATCGGTTCCAATCAATTTCCAACAATTCGGCTAATGAACTAAACCCTAAACAGGGAGAGGATTTAGCGTAATAATTGATTGTTATGGTATAGCAATCAACTGCGGAGCTAAATCCCAAATTTAGGGTTTGCATAATAGTCCTTGATTGTTTTGTTATGACAATCGATTGGTAAATCACTTCAAGCAAATAGAATGCTCTCAATTCAATTGGTCAATTCGATTGATAGCTAGTAGTCAATTGCCAGATCTATTTCGAGCGAATAGAACACTCTCAACTCAATTGATCACTGATGGCTAATAGTCGATTGCTAGGTGTAGGACCGTTGCGGCCAGCTAGAAGAGGGGTTGAATAGCCCTGTGAAACAAAAATAAAAATACCCTTCTCGAGCTTTCAACAAAATACTTGCATAAAATAAATCGAACAGAAACTAAAGAAAGGAAGAGGCAAAAGGATTTACTTGGTTACAACCAAGGAAGTTGTTAATCCAAGGAATGTCGCACTAGTATTTCCTTTGGGCGGAGAAGCCTCTTACAGCAGTGAAAGCGTAAAACAAAGAAACTAATCTAAAACTGAAGCGTACAAGCATTGGAAATGAATTGCTCTCAGTTGTTGAAAAGCTTCTTTGTTTAGCGCTTTCACTGCTGTAAGAGGCTTCTCTGCCCAAAAGAGATACTAGTGCGACATTCCTTGGATTAACAACCTTCTTAGTTGTAACCAAGTAAATCCTTTTGTCTTTTGTTTCACAAGGCTATTCAACCCCCCTTTTAGCCGGCCGCAACGGTCCTACAAGTGGTATCAGAGCCAAGGCGCTTCAGGAGGACTAACTGTCAATCGAAGCAAAGATAATGGTCGGACCAAGCATCCACCCGCCGAAATACGAAGGGAATTTCGCAACCTGGAAGAAACTGATGCAGATATTTTTCACAACAGATTTTGAATTAATTTTAACAATGGAACTTGGCTTTGTAGCTCCAGAGGATAAGAAAAAATATCAATGGACGAAAAAGGAGCAGACTGAGTATGTGGCGAATGGCAAAACAGAATACTATCTGTTGAACGTTCTTCCGCCACAAGAAGTCAATCGAATCAGAAACTACGACTCGACAAAGGAACTTTGGGAGAAGTTCCTCGAGCTGCACGAAGGAACGTCCGAAGCTAAGCTCGTCAAAAGAGATCTACTTCGCAATCAACTTACCAGCCTATGACTTGGGGAAGACGAGACAATTGCGCACCTACACTCGAGAATTAAAGAGATCATCACCGGACTGTCGAATCTCGGAGAAAAGGTAAGTAACCGAGATTCACTAAGGTACGCGTTAAATTCGTTTCTGAGAAATTCAAAATGGACATCACTAGTAGATGTCTTTTACATTTCAAAAGATTTAGAAAAAATTCCATTAGAAGATTTTTTCTCGACTTTTGAAATGCACGAATCAAGATATGTAGGTTCGAAGGAGCCCAAGAACAACGTGGCCCTCAGAGCTTCGAAAGACGAACCTGAGTCGGAATCTTTTCTCGATGACGAGGAAATGGTAATAATGGTAAGAAGATTCAAGAAATTTTGTAAATCTAGATCAAATAACCATCCGCAGGGGAAAAAGAAAAGGACAATCCGCTGCTATCACTGTGACGAAGAAGGACACGCCAAGAATAACTGCCCCAAGTTGAAGAACAAGGACAAGGAGAAGGGTAAGAAACCTATCCAAAAGCGAAAGGCCCTAAAAGCGACATGGGACGATACGTCGTCGGAGTCAGAAGTCAAGGCATTCTCCGGACTTGCGCTAATGGCAAGTCATCAAAACGACGATTACGAGTCAAGCTCTTCCGAAATGAGAATCGAGAGCATCGATGAAGGGGGAGCCACGTCGGAAGAAAGCAACAGTTCAGGGGGAGAAACGGACAACGAGATCGACAAGGTAAGTCAGGTACGATCTCTTCCTCCCGATAAATGTTTAAGTTTGTTAAACTTTTAAAAAAGATTGTTGCAAATTAGAAAATAAAAATAAAAATTTAAAAGTAATCCTAGCTAAGTCCTGTCTCTTAGAAGACTTAGACAAATCAAAATTAGAAAATAAGAAATTGAAATCAGAAAATAAAGATCTGAAAATTCAAATAGATAATTTGAAAAACCATGCATGCTCATTTAATTTTAAAAAATTTAAAAATTTGAATTGGTATTATAGATATCACCAGGGACAAATTAGGAATATCTCTAGAAAATATGTTCCTAAGAAATTTTTAATCAATCCAGTAAATTGAAACCTATATTGGATTCCTAAGTCCTGTTTAAATTAAACTATTGATTAGACTTAGAGCCTTTCAGTGAGAAAATTAGACATTGAATTTCTTTATAAGGCTTTGTCTAAGGAAGTGATTATTGCTCTAATAACCAAGAAAGCCTAGTGCCTCGCCACGATTTTGAAGTCAAAATATTGAAATAAATGTTTAATTAACTTTCCGTCAAAGCATTAAAATTGAAATTAATTAATGTTTTTAAAGTTTTTCAAACATTTTTTTAAAATATTTTTTTCTTAGAAAAATTCTCTTTTATACTTAGAAAAAATTTTCAGAAAATAATTTTTCACTAAGTTAAAAGTTGTTCTGAAATTGAAAATTTCTGCTTAAATTTTTTTTCAAAATTTTTTTTCCAAAGCTGTCCAAGTTAGAATTTTTTTAATTTCACTTAGAAAAATTTTCTTAAAATTTCTTTTACAGAGTGTTTATTATTACAAAATTTTTTAAGAACCTCAAAATTTTCTAAGTTTTTACCCCTAGATTTTTGCTTAGAACCCCATTTTTTATGTGATCAAAGGGGGAGAAGGAAAAATATAAGTCTAAGGGGAGGTAGACCAAAATTTAACTTGTTTTATTTTTGCACTTAATTGCAAATTTAGTTAAGTTTATATTATATCTATTTTTACCCTAGCTTAAATTGAGTTGTTAACACCAAAAAGGGGGAGATTGTTGGAACCCCAAGGTTGTTTTGGTGTGATCAACAAGTTAAGTTAGGTCCTGTGTATTTCTAACCTTGTGTCTAAGTGTGCAGGAGCTTAGGAGCACAGGTAGTCGAGTGGAAGACACAGCTAGCGAGAAGGACGGCACGCGGTGCGTCCGAGGGACGAGGTGCTACGGAAGAGTACATCGGCGGACGAGAAGGAAGCGCGCGGTGGTTCCGATGGATGAAAGCCGGGGCGGAAGACTGCTCGAGGAGCAAGAGACGCAGCTAGCGAGAAGGACGGCACGCGGTGCGTACGCCGGCGGACGAGAAGGAAACACGCGGCGATTCCGAGGGCCGAGAAGCTGGAGCGGAAGCCCACTCGAGAATACCGGAAGTTGGGTTCGGGTGAGCCCTTTTCCGGATGGCCGAGATCACCCAAGCGAGCGGATCCGGAGTTGAAGACCCAAGCCGAGGTGACCAGAGCCGAAGCAGAGGACCCGTACCGAAAAAGTCAACCAGAGTTGACTTTTGGGTCCGGGGCGCACGGAGCTGACCGGGGCGTCCGGACCCCTCCGGGACGCCCGAAACGTACCGGGGCGTCCGAAGTTGACTTTTTCCCAGGATCGAGCTTTGACTCGATCTGAACGTTGGGGGATAAAATTTATCCCCCCAAGGCGCCCGGAACCCTTAGGGTGCCCCGACCAAGGCAATAAATATAGCCTTGGTCCAGAAGTTTTAAAAACAACTCAGAGCAATTCATTTCCAACGCTTGTACGCTTCAGTTTTAAATTAACTTCTTTGTTTTGCGCTTTTACTGCTGTAAGAGACTTTTCCGCCCAAAGGAAATACTAGTGCGATATTCCTTGGATTAACAACCTCCTTGGTTGTAACCAAGTAAGTCCTTTTGCCTCTTCCTTTCTTTAGTTTCTGTTCAATTTATTTTATGCAAGTGTTTTGTTGAAAGCTCGAGAAGGATATTTTTATTTTTGTTTCACAGGGCTATTCAACCCTCCCTTCTAGCCGGTCGCAACGGTCCTACACTAGGTTCTAGCAATCGACTAGTAGCCTATTTCAAGCAAACATAACGCTCCCAATACAATTGATCAATTCGACCGAAGGCTATCAGTCGACTAGCGATTCCTAGTAGTCGACTCTTATTTAAAAAACAAGATGATATTAGTCGTTGATTCAGAGTTGGTGGCTGTTCAACGACCGTGCCAATGGTCAAACCTCTATAACAATGAATTAGTGGGTAATATCAATTAACGGGTGGCAACTAAAAGATGTAGGCAGCAGCCTAAATGAAGGAGGTTTAAAAGAGCTTGCAGCTGTCTTCTACACATACTTCTCAATTGTGATTCTCCCATTTAACTCAAGTTTAAAGCACTTAATCTTGGCAACCTCTAAAGTGAAAAAAGGAAGGGATCTTGTGTTCAGGGTGTTATCTATCCTTGTTTCTTCCCTCTCATTGTTTTCCTTTTGTTGAAAATTTGTAATATTGTTTTAAAAAGTTTCTCCATCTCCAAGTTTAGTCCGAGGAGGAAATCTATTAGTGGTGATAGATCGCTAGGACTAAGTCTTAAAATAGTCACCTTGGAGGATAGTGAACCAAGTAAACAACATGCTTTAGCATTGTGGGTGTGATTGTTGTCCTCCTTTGCAATTATGATTGATTATAGGAGGAGCCTTTTTTTTATGTTGCTCTCTTTTTTATATTTAGTAGGGATGTAAATGAATCAAACGGTTCGTAAACTATTCAGAGCTTTATTCGGTAAAATGGTCGTTCGAGTTTGTTCGTTTATTTTATCGAGCCGAGCTCGAGCTTAAGGACATTCGGCTTGTGAGCTCACGAATATATTCGTTTATATGCTCGCGAGCTCAGCTCGTTTAAAGGGCTCGAGCTTGGCTCGTTTACAGGGCTTGAGAACATATTCGTTTATAGGCTAGTGAACTCGGGCTTGAGCTCAGTTCGATTAAAGAGCTCGCGAACATGTTCAATGATGTGTTGAGTTTGAAAGTTTAATGTAGTAGTTTGGGATGTTCAATGATGTGTTGAATTTATATTATTTTAGTTGTTAGGTTTGTTGAATATTTATTCAAATGAATTTTCAAACTCGCTTAACAAGCCTACAAAATGAGCTCTAAAATGAGTCTTAAAACAAACCCAAAAATGAGCTCTAAAACGAGCCCGAGCTCGCTTAACAAGATTGGCTCGTTAACTATGATAAACGAGCTAATAACGAGTTGAGCTCGAACTATTCGCGAGCTTGGTAATTCCAAAACGAGCCGAGCTTGAGCCTTGTGATAAAAGTTCGATTCGAGCTCGAGCCAAGCTTGAGCCCGAATATAACTTAAACGAGCCGAACTCGAACCTAATACTGTTTGGCTCGATTCGGCTTAAATAGATTGTAAAACATTGAAACTTCATATGACATTATTGCACCAATAAAATAGACATGATAATTAAGATAAAGTTCTCCAAATTTGATTTAGATTTATTTTAGCTAGTTTAAAACTGAACTTTGTATATATATATATATGATAGTTTGTTCAATCATATTATTTAATTAGATTAATCATAGTAAAAATTTATTTAATTCTCTTCACTCCATGCATTTCTTTTCATCTCTCCAATTCCTCTTGTCCACAATAGTTCCTACCACTCACCCATCTGCCACCCTAATGTTAGGACCGTCGGATAGCGGCTAGAGAGGGGGGGTGAGAATAGCCGACCGTAAATTATCGTTTCTTCCTACAATTTAGGTTAGCGCAGCGGAAATACAATGTAGAAACGAAAGTGGAGAAGATCAAACCTCAAACACGATGATGTAACGAGGTTCGGAGATGATACTCCTACTCCTCGGCGTGTCCGTAAGGTGGACGAAGCCTATCAATCCGTCGGTGGATGAGACCCCGGAAAATCGGCTAACAACAACTCCTTCTGGGTGGAGAAACCTCACCACAAACTCTTTTGCAACAGCAATAAAGAAGTACAAGATAGAGCAAGAAAACAAGAAGAATATGAATGTAACAACACTTTGCTTGCCTTCTTGTCGACTGGAGTTCGATGAAGCAACAACTTCACGATGCCAGCAGCAACTGATCAGCAAACCAGTCGAGGGAAGCTCACACGAAGCTTCAGAAACACAGAGCTCAGCAAAGCTCAGATCGCAAGAGTGAGGAACAAGAAGAAGCAAGAACTGTTACTATAGAGGCCCTCGACCTCGATATATATCCTGCACATGTGAAGAAGACAAAGAGCAACACAGAAATCTAGCCGTTGTGTCGCAACGGCTAGGCCTGGACCGATCAGGCTCCACCCTGATCGGTCTGGGAGCCATCTGATCGGTCTGTGAACCGATCAGGCCCTAGGCTGATCGGTCCCCAGACCGATCCCCATACTTGTTCTCGTTTCTGATCGCTTCCTGATCAGTAGGCTTCCTGATCGGTCTACAGACCGATCAGATAACTCACAGTGACCTCTGTTTGGTTACTGATCGGTCACCAGACCGATCAGATAAACCTGAGTATCACTGGATCAATCTGCTGACCAATCCAATGCCCATGTGGATTTAGAGCTTCTCATCCCTAAATCCTAAGGCCTTCCTGGTCTTGAGAACGAGCTACCGAGCCCTCTCCGACTTCCATGTCCGGTCTAGAGAACGAGCTACCGAGCCCTCTCTGACCTAGTCCGGAGAACGAGCTACCGAGCCCTCTCCGACTCCCATGTCCGGTCCGGAGGCAGCTCGAGGCCTCACGACCTGGTCAGGAGGCAGCTCAGAGCCCTCTCGACTTCCACGTCCGGTCGGAGCGAGCTACAGGCCCTCTCGGCCTGGTCAGGAGAACGAGCTACGAGGCCCTCTCAGGCTTCATCCGGTCCAGAGCGAGCTACAAGCCCTCTCGGCCTGGTCAGGAGAACAAGCTACCGAGCTCTCTCCAGCTCATGCGGTCCAGAGGCAGGCTCCAGGGCCCTCTCGGCCTAGTCAGGAGGCAGTGCGAGCCCTCTCCGGCTTAATGCAGTCAGGAGGCAGGCTCCAGGCCCTCTCCGACCTGGTCAGGAGGCAGTGCCGAGCCCTCTCCGACTTTGCGGTCCGAGCAGGCTCCAGGGCCCTCTCGACCTAGTCAGGAGGCAGTGCGAGCCCTCTCCGGGCTTTGCAGTCGAGGCAGGCTCCGAGCCCTCTCAGGCCTAGTCAGGAGGCAGTGCCGAGCCCTCTCCGACTTCGTCGGTCCAAAACGAGCTCCCGAGCCCTCTCTGACCTAGTCCGGAGAACGAGCTGCCGAGCCCTCTCCGACTTCCCATGCCAAGTCTCCATACTTGGACTTCTCCCGTGCCAAACTCCCTGCTTGGACTTTTCCGTGCCAAGTCTTCATACTTGGACTTTTCCCGTGCCAAGCTCCCTGCTTGGACTTTTCCGTGCCAAGTCTTCATACTTGGACTTTTCCCGTGCCAAGCTCCCTGCTTGGACTTTTCCGTGCCAAGTCTCCATACTTGGACTTTTCCCGTGCCAAGTCTCCATACTTGGACTTTACCGAATCAAGTCAACTCAAGTCGGGTCAACCAGGTCAACCTTGACCGAAGGTTGCACCCACAATCTCCCAAGTTTGTATTCTTGTCAAACATCAAGATACAACTTTTCTATTCTCGTCAAACATCAAAATACAACTCGAGTCAGGTCAACTCGAGTCGGGTCAACCAGGTCAATCTTGACCTAAGGTTGCACCAACACCTAATTCCTACCACTCATCCATCTGCCACCCTGCTTTCGGATATTTCTATCCTTTTACCCTTTCCTCCTTTTGCTCCCCTAGATCCCATTTCTCTCTCTTTCTCTTTCTTGTTGTCTCAAAACATCAAAAGTTAACTTGGCATCAAAAGAAAGAGATAATAAAGCAAAACATCTTTATGTACTGATCTCGTCCAGAAGCTGAGTCAAATGGAGAGACCAGTGACAAGAGTAGGAATGTTGACGGAGGGAGTGTCGGGAGCTAGAACTCGAAGATGCGTTGTCGATCTTGGATCTTCACGAAGGGCAGGGAAATACAATCGAAAACGATACCCACAAGCCTACACACACCATAAAGAGATCACACAGAGTCATTAGCGCGAAAACCAGGAACGAAGTCCCTGACACAAGTTTACCAATGCTCAAGTCAGAAAAAGAAGCCGAGAAAAAAGTACAAGAAAAGTAAAACTATAGTAGATGGATGTATGCGCGTACCTGGCCAACGGAGAGAACCCTTTTTTATACAACCTTGTAACCTCCATGATAATGAGACATCGGATACTTGGCCAACGGAGAGAACCCTTTTTTATACAACCTTGTAACCTCCATGATAAAGAGACATCGGATAATGTCTGGTGTCAGAGTATGTCAAATGATGAAGGATGTACGACGAACCTCCATTAGGTAGAAGAAGATTTTGTGGCTTGCATGTGGTCGGAATATTCCTTGACGAATAGTCATTATTCTATGATAAGTGGTTATGATTCCCTGAAAATATTGTCCCCTAGCGATAGCCCGACCAACACTGGGCTGACCGAGAGTAGATCAGAACTGTGCCAATGAAAAGTGATGTGATACCTCAGGAGTCCGACCGACGCTTAGGTCAACTAGGAGTAGACTGAGAGTTGTGTCCATAAGAAGTGATGAACGAAACCCTGGAGCGGACCAGGAGTAGATTGAGAGTCATGCCCAAGAGAAGTGTTGGACGGAGCCCTGTGATTCGATCGGCGCTAGACTGGGAGTCATACCCAGGATTAGTGATTGGCGGAGCCCTGGGATCCAACCAGCGCTGGAACTGACCGATAGTAGACTGGGAGTCGTGCCCAGGAGAAGTGATGGCCGAAGCCCTGGGGTTCGATTGATGCTAGGATCGACAGGGAATAGACTGAGAGTCGTGCCTAGGAAAAGTGATGAGTGGAGCTCTGGGGTCCGACCAGCACTGGGGTTGGTTGAGAGTAGACTTGGAATCATGCCCAGGAGAAGTGATGGGCGAAGCCCTAGGGTCCGATTAGCGCTGGGATGGCCGAGAGTAGACTGGGAGCCATGCTCAGAATAAATGATGGGAGGAGGGTTCGACCGTCACTGGGCCGGGAATAAACTGGGAGTCATGCCGAGGAGAAGTGATGGACGGAGCCCTAGGATCCCAAACCCTGGGATCCGACCAACGTTGGGGACGACTGGGAGTAAACTGAGAACCATGCTCAGAAAAAGTGAAGGGAACCAAGTCCTGAAAAAAAGATCTGTTTGGACACGTACACCTCAACCTTGACTATCACCTCCTTTTAACTTTTGATTGCCACATCACCTTGACCACTACCCCACATTATCCTTGGGGTCACCCACTATTTGTCGCATCATGTACAAAGCCACAACTGATTCACAAGAAGTTTATTCACTTCAGGAATGAAGCTAATTTCATATGCATATATATTAACACAGCACAAGGCACAAACACCTATTACCATCCCTTTCATCCTTGTGCATGATATTTTTCTACATAAATTATATCGGTAGCAAAATTAGATGGCAATAATATCTAATAGTCCCAATAAATAGTTAAATAATTTAATATATAATACTAGCTAAATGTTCTACAAAAGAAAAAACACATTTTATAACCATATGTGGGAAAGGAATGAGATGGTGCAATCAATTTGTTTAGGGTTTCAAATTGCTATTTGTTTGCAAACATATGGTTATAAAATGTGTTTTTTCTTTTGTAGAACATTTAGCTAGTATTATATATTAAATTATTTAACTATTTATTGGGATTATTAGATATTATTGTCATCTAATTTTGCTACCGATATAATTTATGTAGAAAAATATCATGCACAAGGATGAAAGGGATGGTAATAGGTGTTTGTGCCAAAAAAAACTACAAAGAACTATAGCCAAAAAAAATCTTAGTTAATGATGGACGACTGCTGGTGCTTATTTTCACACAATATCATCAAGTACTGTCAGACATTGAATTAATTAAGAAAATTATCTACACCTTAAAATCACTGAAGAAACAATTCCTGTGGTCAAACCATGCCCATTTGGCCATATAAACAACATCCATTTCCCCATATGCTTCTTACACGTGTGTGATCATGTTGTGGGAGAGCACTTGAAATAAATTTCCAACACAGTTCCTTGTCCATGACCCTACTTCCTGACAGACCTGTACTACATATTTTATGTGGCAGCTGCAACTGTTCTCTGCCACAGAAGGAATGATAAGAATAGCATCCTATGTAGTATCTTTATCTCGTGGATGTATAAGAGCTAGTAGATCGCAGAAGAGAAGGAGAGTAGTAGTAGTAGTAGTGATCGTTAAGTAAGAACCCTAAAAAGATCATTGCAGCTGGGCCAACGTGTTCTTTTCCACTCATTAAACAAATGTTCTACTGCTCATTTAATTGATCTCCCTGCTCTCATGTAACTTTATAAGTTCCATGGTCGTCTAGAAAGGTAAATTGGTGGTAGTGAGTACCGTAGTTGAACCCTAAGTCAAGAAAAAAGTTGTCTGTAGATCTTGAAAGTGAAGCTCATGGAGGATTTTAATGGCGAAAATGCATGATGAGGGGGAGCGTACCGGAGAGGAGGAGTCGTGTGGAAGCATTGGTGAGCAGATCGTTGAACTGGGACTCGATCTCGTGGAGGAAGTCCTTGGCCTCCTGCAATGGCCTGGTGAGCTCTTGCCGGTATTGGGTGAGCGCGTGGCAGTACAAGTCCTGTTGTAGATTTGGATCAGTTTCGAGTACTTTGAGAGTGTTTAATTGTGTGATCCAGCTGCCGAGGTACCATGAACTGGTCCAGCTCCGGGTCGGGGGAAGCGTGGCGGTTGTGGCCGGCGGCGGGGTGGTCCAGAGCGAGCTGATGAAGCATGGCCGACAGCCTTGCCACCACCTCCGGCGGCGCGCCGACCTTGAAAGATGGGAGCTGGACGATCAGAGATTTGGATAACGGATCCGGAGTCGATTAATTGAGTGTGTATATAACACCTTTTGGCAGTCCGTGAAAGCTGCGAGGAGGTCGGAGTACTTGGGGTGCGACATGATCCTCGCCTTGATCTCCTCCGTGCCGCCGTGGGAGATTGGAGACGGCCCATGCGGCGGTGGCGGCGGCGGCGGGGCTTGGAGGTGGGACTGAGGAGAGGAGGAGGAAGCGGAGGAGGAGGTGCAGGTGTAGTAGTGGTAGCCTTGAGGCGGCGGAGCAGTGAACGTGGGAAGGTAAAGGAACGGCCTCCGGCTCCCTGTGCTGCTGCCGCCGTACAATTCCTCCATCTCTGCCGTTGCCTTCCTCGTAGGCTTATAGCAACGAACGAAGGAAGAAAATCAAGAAAAAAAAGGAAAATAAATGGAAAAGATAATCAAGAATAATGATCGTACAACGGGAAGAACAAAAAAAAAATTAATTGTAATTAGCCAGAGAGGATCGGAAGAAGTGGAGGAAAGATCGGAGAAGAACAGGAACAGCTAGCAAGCCATTTAAGATGGCTAGAGCTGCTTTCTTTTTTCCTGTCAAATCAAATCAAATCAATCAAACAGACGCGATGTGATGTGTGGCTAGCTCCACAGTTCGACCACCGCTGCCTGCCTCCGGTCTTGATTCAATGGACCGATCTATCCAGTCAGGGGACGATTGAACTTGCATTGCACTGGGAGAATTGAGCTGCGTCGATCGTGAGGTTGATTTATATATCGAGGGAAATGATCAGGAAAGTTTGTGAGCGACGTAACGTAGAGAGGTCGCCGGAAGGCCGGCGAGACATGCCGTGATTTGTCGTCGGAGAGGACTGGTCCTTCTCTTCTCTTCTCTTCGGTGCATATTGAGATTGTTTTTGTTTTGTGCTGCCTTTAATTTGTTGATTCTTTTGATTATGCTCTGCTCGATATTTAATTTAATATAATGGATGCAGATGAGGACGACAAGCACTCGTAAAGGGTTTCGAACTCACAAGATGGTCTCGTTTCCAATGTTCGTCGATCCTTTTGAATAATTAGATAAACATGTAAAAGTTCCAAGAGTATTTAATAAGATTTGAATAATAAATTTTTTATTTCAACAGTAGATAGCGACACTTGCGGCCTGTTTAGTATTTGACTCATTTTTAAATAACTGCCCAGCTATGATTATAACATTATACATAAGGTACGATAATAATTATTAATTAAATAAAAAATTATTATTTAAAAATAATTTTATTAGATTTAAAAATATTATAACAAATTTTAAAAGAATAAATATATTAGACTTAGAAAAAACTATTTGAAATATCAATTAGGATTTGAGAGTTATTGATTTCAATTAACTTAAGTTGTAATCAATTAACCTAAGCCTAATATATATAAAGTTAAGTTTTTATTTCTTCTCTCATTTCCCCTATTCCCCGATTTCACCCATGTCACTCACTCTCTTCCTCCTTCTCATGCGATCGCTACCGACTCATCTTCCGATCACCAACACCGACCACCCGGGAGCTCCGATCCAGTTATTGTCTTTCCCTCTCCTAGTCACAAACTCTCGGAGCTTGTTAGAAGCCAAGCACCCGAGCTTCGTGCCCTAACATTCGCCTCTCCTTATCGACATCGAGCTCTCTCCCTTGCTCTTGATCACTGCGAAGAAGATGCTATCAATCTCCACTGTTGTCGCCCCTCTTTGATCTCCCTAGCCGGTTTTCCTCCCTAGACAATGGTCCCGACCAGAAGTAGCTCATGCACCAACTGCTCACAAGCCCTCCTTGTTGTGTCATGTCCTAGCACCGCTACCTCCACACCATCACAATCATTCTCATCTCGGATGCTCCTCTCCGGCCACGAGAAGAGAGCCCCGGGCCACATAGTGCCTCCCCTGCCAACTATTGTTCCGTTAGATGAGAGTTGTCGTCGTTGATTCATAGTCGCCTGGCTACCGAAAGTTGATCTCTCCTGGAGAAGGAACCTACTGTTGGTGCAAGTTGCACCAGAATCAAATCTGAGTTTTGATGTTGTCAAAGGTTCAGTTAAGTCTTGTTATGATCTAACAAGTTAACTGAGTGTGCAGGATGTTTACTCAACCAAGAAAGACCTAGTTGGAGGCTAGGTAGGAGAAATCTTAGCAGATCGTGGAACCCAGGTGCAAGTCCAAGGAGGTCGAGAGGACCTGAAGCTTGGCAGTATGATCGAGAGGTCTGGAGGACCTAAGATCAAGGGAAAAGTCCTAGCGAGCCGATCAGAGCTAAGTGAAAATTCCAAACTAGATCTGGAGGATCAAAGTTTGGCAGGTGGGTTGAGGTAAACAAACTGGAGGAGCGACTGTGAGGTCGAGTTCCAGAAGGGAACAACCCTAGGTCGTTGATCCAACTGAAGAAATCGGGAAGGTTTCCAAGTTGAGATCAAGAACAGTTCTACTGTTCTTTTATTACTCATTCATTATTATGTTGTGGGCTAATATCTATGTTGCAGGAAGTTTTTGTTCTAACACTGTGCTGCAGGTCAGACTGGATCGGTCGATCGAACCAGCGGTTCAGTCGACCGAACAAAGCATAACAGACCAAATCAGAAAGCAAACAGCTCAGACCAGATCAAAGTCAAAGTCTGATCAAAGCTTGATCGATCGATCGAACAGTAAGATCGGTCGACCGATCCCTGGTGACTCAGCACAAGACTAAGTTAACAAACATCGATTAGTAGAAAAGGAAAAAGGTTGATCGGTCGACTGAACCGGATGGCCGGTCGACTGATCCAATCAAAATTAACTGCAGCATTAATGAGGATCTCGACAGATTTCGATGAACAGGGAAATAGACTGTTCAGTCGATTGAAAAATGGGTTCGGTCGACCGAACCATTCATGAGCATTTACTGCGATAGATCGAGCCAGCTGCAGTCTTCAGCGAGGAAGGAATGGAGCTGGTTTGGTCGACCGAAAAGAGGGATCGGTCAACCGAACCTCCAGTACTCTTATAAATTGAGGCTCGAAGTCAGAGGCGATATACAACTTTCAAATCAATTCTGGTGCTCTTCTACAAGCTGCTCACGCCTAAGATTTCAGCAAGCAACTTCATTCGTGCCGACCAAGCTTCGTCTTTCTAATCTTATTGTCTGTATATTTATTTTATATTGCACTTAATTTACATAAGATGGTAGGTGTGTTACTATCTTAACATTCTTGTATCTGTACGATTCGCTTCTTTCCGAGGACTTCGGAAAGAAGGGTTTTAGTGTTTTGCCCATCGGTGCAGTCAAGGACTGCGGGCCTTCGAGTAGGAGTCGAACTAGACTCCGAATGAAGTAAAATACTTTGTCTCTTTTTTATTTCCGCTGCACGACTTTGATTTGAAAGAAAAGAATAGTTTTAAAAAAAATGCGATATGCACCCCCCCTTTATTGCTCCAAACGATCTATCAATTGGTATCAGAGCGAGGTTAGCTCTGAAATTTCTTAACCGATTTTCAAAGCATTTTTTTTTAAAACTCTTTCTTTTCCTTTTAGAATATTTTGTCTTCAAGCACTACTAATCCCAAGATGAAAGTCTTGGAAATATTTTGTTCTTTAACTTTTTCTTGCAAGGATGTTGAACTCATATCAAGAAAGCTATAGTACGGTCCGACCTCCACTATTCAAAGGAGAGAATTTCAGTTACTGGAAGAATAGGATGGAGTGCTACTTAAAGTCCGACATTGAGCTTTGGTTCACAGTTTTGAAAGGCTATACTCCCCCAATGAAGGACGGAATAACCATAGAACCAGAAGAATGGACTCCTCAGATGATCAAGAAGGCACAACTGAACTACAAAGCAATCAATACCATTCAGTGCGGGCTCACGATGGAGGAGTTGAATAGAGTTGGTCCCTACGACAACGCCAAAGAATTGTGGGACTCGATAGTCAAACTACACGAAGGAACGGACGATTCGAAGGTAAACAAACGAGATTTACTTTTAAACAATTTGTTAAATATAAAAATGTTTCCTGGAGAGACGACCTCGCAACTTCACGCTCGACTGAAGGACATCCTCAACGGTCTTCACCTGATCGGGCATAGTCTTGAAAATCACGACACAATAAGGTATGCTCTGAACGCTTTCCCGAGGAATGCTTTGTGGGCATCAATTGTAGATGCGTACAAAGTTTCCAAGGATCTTTTAGTTCTTAAGCTAGATGAGTTATTTTGTGAATTAGAATTACATGAACAGTCTAACACAAGTCATGTCAAGAAAGGTGTAGCTTTGTATGCAGGATCAAGCAAGGAAACAAAATCTAAAAAGAAGATCGAGTCAGAAAGCGAACCAGACTCAGACCCAACAAACGAAGAAGAATTAGTCAACATGGTCCGAAGGTTGTTGACTAAAAGAAAGTTTAGAAGAAGCACCAAAAAGACTCAACCAAACCAGATCCAAAACAAATCAGAAATGATTTGTTATGGATGCAACAAGAAGGGGCATTTCAAAAATGAATGTCCAAATCGGAAAGAAGAAGGACCCAAATCAACAAGACGAAAGAAGGCTCTTCAAGCGACATGGGACGAAACTTCTTCCGACGAATACGATGGGGAGCAAACGAAGCACTCGAGTCACCTTGCATTTATGGCAAGAAACGAAAATTCCGGGACTGAGTCTGACAAAGAGTATGAATCCAGATCGACATCGAGTTCGATAGAAGCCCCGAATCGGAAGATCCAAATATGGTAACAATTTATTCAAAATATAACTTGCTTAAAGTAGTTAAATGTTTGTTTAAAAAATTGTCGAAATCTGAAAAACAAAATAACTTGTTACTTAAGGAAATAGACCACCTTAAGTAACAAGTTAACTTGAGTGACTCGACTAACCGAGTTCAACTCGGAACTTCAACTCTAGTTGAAAAACTTGAGGAAGAAAAATTCCGATTTGAAAGGTCAAGTCGAGCGACTCAAAAAAACGTTGGGAAAGTTCGAAATGGGATCCAAGTGTCTAAATATGGTACTTGGATCGCAACGAGCCATGTACAACAAATCTGGACTTGGTTACAAATCCAAACAAACAAACGAACCATGCATACTTATCCTTAATCAGTCAAAATACTAGAAGTCAAGTCCAAGCATGGGTTCAAACAAAATTTTTAACCAAACAAATTGAACCATACCACTACTTGGTCCCTAAGAGTCAAATCCATTACTTAGATAAATCTTATCTAAGCTATGACTCAGGGGGGGGAGGGCAAATAGAAAAACAATCCAACCAACTTGATTAAACCAAACTCAATACTTAGGCTTAGGATTATTTTCTTAGAAAGGTTAGATGAAAAAAGTTTACCAAATCCTACAACATAGCACCGAAATGGATTGGGATGATAGTATATCAAGGAAACTTTGTCGAAGGCATGTCTAGGCTGAATATGGAATTCTACCTGGTGCACTAGACTTAGTGGATCTGACCGAAGCTATCCCAGTCAAACATGGGCTAGTTAGACCAAAATTTAGTATTAAGTTTTTTGAGCGGGAACAGTTTGGAAAGCCTTCAGCAAGTGGTCTAATGATATTCAAGTAGGCCGTATGCCTCGCCACTGAACTGAAAGCTTATCCTTAGAATGCCTGCTTGATTAACCCAAAGCTAAGTTTGAATCTGACATGGGTTCAATAACCTCTTTCAATAAATTCAAAATTATTTGAAATCTAATTCAAATCTAATTCGAACTTAATTAATTCAAATTAAAACTTATTTAAAACTTAATTAAAATTACTTAAAACTATTTTAAAATTCTAAAAACTTAATTAAAATTACTTAAAACTATTTTAAAATTCTAAAAACTTAATTAAAAACTTATTAAAAACTATTTTAAAATTATTAAAAAAAATTATTTTAAACTTATTAAAAATTATTTTAAACTTATTAAAAATTATTTTAAACTTATTAAAAATTATTTTAAAATTATTAAAAAAATTATTTTAAACTTATTAAAAATTATTTTAAACTTATTAAAAATTATTTTAAAATTATTAAAAAATTATTTTAAACTTATTAAAAATTATTTTAAACTTATTATTTTAAACTTATTAAAAATTATTTTAAAATTATTAAAAGAAATTATTTTAAAAATTAAAAATTATTTTAAACTTATTAAAAATTATTTTAAACTTATTAAAAATTATTTTAAAATTATTAAAAAAATTATTTTAAACTTATTAAAAATTATTTTAAACTTATTAAAAATTATTTTAAAAACTTATTAAAAATTATTTTGAAACTTATAAAAAATTATTTTAAACTTATTAAAAATTATTTTAAAACTTATTAAAAATTATTTTAAAACTTTTTAAAAATTATTTTAAAATTATAAAAAAAATTATTTTAAACTTATTAAAAATTATTTTAAACTTATTTTAAAATTATTAAAAAATTATTTTAAACTTATTAAAAATTATTTTAAACTTATTATTTTAAACTTATTAAAAATTATTTTAAAATTATTAAAAAAATATTTTAAACTTATTACAAATTATTAAAAAATTATTTTAAACTTATTAAAAATTATTCTAAACTTATTAAAAATTATTTTAAAATTATTAAAAAAATATTATTTTAAACTTATTAAAAATTATTTTAAACTTATTAAAAATTATTTTAAAAATTTATTTTAAACTTATTAAATTATTTTAAACTTATTAAAAAATATTTTAAAATTATTATTTTAAACTTATTAAAAAATATTTTAAAAATTATTAAAAAAATTATTTTAAACTTATAAAAAATTATTATTAAAAAAATATTTTAAACTTAAAATTATTTGAAACTTATTAAAAATTATTTTTTTAAAAAAATTATTTTAAACTTATTTTAAAAAATATTAAAAATTATTGTAAACTTATTAAAATTATTTTAAACTTAATTAAAAACTTAATTAAACTTATTTTAAAACTTAATTAAAATTATTTTAAACTTAATATAAAAATTATTTTAAACTCATTATTTTAAAAATTATTTTTATTTATTAAAAAATTATTTTAAACTTATTAAAAATTATTTTAAACTTAATTAAAAACTTAATTAAACTTATTTTAAAACTTAATTAAAATTATTTTAAACTTAATTAAAAAAATTATTTTAAATATTTTAAACTTAACTAAAAACCTAATTAAAATTATTTTAAACCTAATAAAAATTATTTTAAACTTCATAAAAATCATTTTAAACTTAATAAAAATCATTTTAAACTTAATTATCTTTAAAATTATTTAATCTAAAATCATAAATACACTTCAACCAACTTTATAAACAACTAACCCACTCAATTTCATCCTTTAACCAAACTTTGGTTTAATCCTACATTGTGTAGGCATCCAAAGCTCTGGATAAATGGATTTTGGGCAGCGACTGCTCTAGACACATGACTAGGAATCAACACAAATTTACCAATATTGAATTCAAAAGCTTTGGGTCAGTTGCCTTTGGAAACTATGGCAAGCTAAAGGTAATCGGTACAGGTGAAATTCAATTACAGTCAAATATTTCAATTAAAAAGGTTTTACTTGTTGAACATTTTAATTACAATTTGCTTAGTATAAGTCAACTCTGTGATTTAGGATTTAAGGTTAAATTTATATCTTCTGAATGCTTAATAAGTTACAATGACTCAACTAATATATTACTTAAAGGCTTTAGAGATAAAAATATATACTCTATTCATCTACCTAAAATAATATCCAAATGTTTTCTAACTAATAATGATGAAACTTGGTTATGGCATAGGAGATTGGCTCATATCCACCTTAGAAATTTATTACACTTAAGCAAAAATAGTTTAGTAAAAGGTTTGCCAAAACTAGGAAATCCTATAAATAAATTTTGTAATTCTTGTCGATAAGGAAAACAAATTAAATCAACTCATAAACCTACAAATCAAAATAGAACAAATAGAATACTTAAACTAATACATTTAGATTTATTTGATTCTTATGGAATAAAATCTTTAAATGGAAATCTTTATTGCTTAGTAATCATTGATGACTACTCTAAATTTACCTTGGTAAAATTCTTATCAAATAAAAGCGACACTTTTGAAACATTTAAATATTTCTGTAAACAAGTAGAAAATGAAAAAGAAATTAAAATTAAGAAAATAAGAAGTGATAATGGAGGTGAATTCAAAAATCAAAACTTTAATACTTTTTGTTTAGAGAATGGATATCACCATGAGTTTTCATGCCCTAAAACTCCACAATAAAATGACTTAGTAGAACGTAAGAATAGAACCTTACAAGAAGCTGCTCGCATAATGTTAAATGAATATAATATACCAAAATATTTTTGGGCTGAAGTTGTTAATATAGCTTGTTATGTTCAAAATCGAATTATAATTAACAAAGACCAAAATAAAACATCTTATGAAATTTACTTTAATAAAATTCCTAACATACAATATTTCAAAGTTTTTTGTTGTAATGTTCACATCTTGAATCTTAAAGATCACTTAGGTAAATTTACTTCAAAAACTAACCAAGAAATTTTTCTTGGGTACTCATCTACAAGTAGAGCCTATAGAGTTTACAATAAATCTATTTTGAAAATTGAGGAAACCACCAATGTAACCTTTAATGAAAATGATCATATTTCAATCAATGAACATGGTCCAAACTCTAGTCATCCAGTTAATCAAGAAGAAGAAGATGAATTAACAAAAAACAAACAACCTGAAATTTCTATTCAAAGAATATTAAAATCTAATCCTAATCATCCAGTTAATCAAATCATAGGAAATCCTGAATTAAGGGTTTAAACAAGATCTGCCTTTAGAAATCTAAGTCAAATAGCATTAATATCTAAAATTGAACCCAAAATCATAAGTGATGCGTTAGTAGACCCTGACTGGATAATTGCAATGCAAGAGGAGTTAAATCAATTTGAAAGGAACCAAGTTTGGGATTTAGTACCTCCACCAAAAGGAAAAACAATTATAGACCCCAAATGGGTATTTAGGAATAAAATAGATGATCAAGGTGAAATTCTACGAAATAAAGCTCGTCTAGTAGCAAAAGGGTTCAGTCAAGTCGAAGAACTAGATTATAACGAGATTTATGCCCCAGTAGCTAGACTTGAATCAATTAGAATGTTGCTGGCTTATGCTGCATTTAAAGGATTCAAATTATACCAAATAGATGTTAAATCCTCTTTTCTAAATGGCCTTATTAAGGAAGAAGTCTACGTTGTTAGGATCGTCGTACTCGGCTAGAGAGGGGGGGTGTGAATAGTCGCCCCAAATTCTTCGCGTTTCTTCCTACGATTAGGGTTAGCGCAGCGGAAATGAAACCGTAGAAACGAAAAGGAAGAAGACAAACCTCAAACTCGATGGATGTAACGAGGTTCGGAGGTGATACTCCTACTCCTCGGCGTGTCCGTAAGGTGGACGAGTCCTATCAATCCGTCGGTGGATGAGTCCCCGGAGAACCGGCTAATAAATACTCCTTGTGGGTGGAGAAACCTCGCCACAATAGCTTGCAACAGCAATATGGAAATACAAAGAAGAGCAAGAACAAAATACACAATGAATGTACAAATACTCGCTTGCCTTCTCGTCGACTGAAGTCCCGGATGAAGCACCAACTTCACAGACGAATGCCAACAAGCAACTCAGTCGAAGAAGCTCACACGAAGCTTCGGAGCTCAACAAAGCTCAAGAGCACAGCTTTCAGAAGAACAACAGCTCAGTTCAGAGGAGGAAGAAGAAGGAAGAAGTAGTAGCCCTCGATCTCCTTTTATAACCTCTGATATCCTGAGCCAACCTGCGAACCTGCAAGAAAAAAAGGCCAGAACACAGAAGCCCGAAATAACCTAGCCGTTGAGTCACAACGGCTAGTCCTGGACCGATCAGGCTCCACCCTGATCGGTCCAGGGTTCTTCTGATCGGTCATGGAGACCGATCAGGCTCTATGCTGATCGGTCCCCAGACCGATCAGAATGCTTTCACAGAGAGTTGCCCAACTCTCTGTGCGTACCCTGATCGGTCCCGGGGACCGATCAGGCTTCCTGCTGATTGGTCCCCAGACCGATCAGTAAGCTCACAGAGGCACACTGATCGCTTTCTGATCGGTCTCCAGACCGATCAGGAAACCACAGTATCAGTGGATCGGTCACCAGATCGATCCAGGTCTTGGTTTTTGCCCAAACCAAGTCCAAACCAATATCCGGTCAACCTTGACCTCTTGGTACATCATGCTTAGCATCCGGTCACTCCCTTGACCTGCTAAGACTCCCCACCAAGTGTCCGGTCAATCCCTTTGACCCACTTGGACTTTTCTCTTCGTGTCAAGTATCCGGTCACTCCCTTGACCTACTTGACCTTCTCAACACCAGATATCCGATCACCCTTGATCCATCTGGATTTTCCCTTGCCCGGCTTCACTCACCAGGACTTTCACCTAGCTTCACTCACTAGGATTTTCACCTGGCTTCACTCACCAGGATTTCCAATCTGCCCGGCTTCACTCACCAGGACTTTCCAACTGCCTGGCTTCACTCACCAGGACTTTCCCACTGCCTGGCTTCACTCACCAGGACTTTCCCACTGCCTGGCTTCACTCACCAGGACTTTCACCTAGCTTCACTCACTAGGGTTTTCACAACTGCCTGGCTTCACTCACCAGGACTTTCCCACTGCCTGGCTTCACTCACCAGGACTTTCCCACTGCCTGGCTTCACTCACCAGGACTTATCCGTCTGCCTGGCTTCACTCACCAGGACTTTCCACATCCGGTCCAGAGAACGAGCTACCGAGCCCTCTCTGACCACAGTCCGGAGAATGAGCTACCGAGCCCTCTCCGACTTCCCATGTGCCAAGCTTCCATACTTGGACTTCTCCGTGCCAAGTCTCCATACTTGGACTTTTCCCGTGCCAAGCTCCCTGCTTGGACTTTTCACCATGCCAAACTCCCTGCTTGGACTTTTCACCATGCCAAACTCCCTGCTTGAACTTTTCCCATGCCAAGCTCCCTGCTTGGACTTTTCCGAGTAAGGTCAACTCACCTCGGGTCAACCAGGTCAACCTTGACCACGGGTTGCACCCAGAATCTCCCAAGCTTGTATCCTTGTAAAACATCAAGATATAACTTTTCTGTTCACGTCAAACATTGTCAAACATAACTCGTCAAACATCAAAACACAACTCGAGTCAAGTCAACTCGAGTCTGGTCAACTAGGTCAACCTTGGCCTAAGGTTGCACCAACAATCTCCCCCTTTTTGATGTTTGACAAAACTCATAATCAAACTTAGGTTTTCTAATGTTTTTCCTTGAACACTCTCCCCAAACCTACACTCTCCCCCTTTTTGACACACATCAAAAAGAGTGAATCAAGGTCAAGAGTTTCTTTCTAATGAAGGTCACATACCTTTCATTGAAACCCTTAATTTCCCCCTTGATACTAAGGTCAACAATTAACTTAGTGATAATCCCATATCACTCAAGTCTTTAGGAGTAAAAACTCCCCCTAAAGTCAACTCCCCTTGACTAATAGGTAAAATTCCCCCTAAAGGTCAACTGCCCCTTGACCATTGCACCAACAATGTCTTGGAGAGCTTCAAACCTTCAAAATACCAACTCCCGAGCTGAAATTTCAGACAACCAGTCGAATTTCAGCAATTTGGCACGCCCTGATCGGTCACCAGACCGATCAGCCTTCACTGGATCGGTCACCAGACCGATCCACACTCTCCTGGATCGGTCCTAGTGACCGATCCACACTTTCCTGGACCGATCAGAATCCTCTCTGATCGGTCCACAAGTCTGATATCAGAATTTCTGATTTTCCTCCCGAAATTCAGAAACTCCTAGAAAATTCCAGAAAATTCCAAAAATTGTAAAACTTTGAGGATACATTCCTCATAACATATACTATAAAGAAAAATAGTTTTCTATGAAAATAACTTCCATTTTCAAATCTTGATACAAAGTTCGAAAAGTTTTGAAATAGCTCAAAGTTTCAAAACTTTGTATCAACTTGCTCAATGATGAATGCTATCACTAGAAAAGCTTCATCAAGGTTTTTCAAATCAATTTTAAAATGATTTTAAACCCTTTAATTTAGGACCATAATCTTAGGGCTAAATGTACATGACTTGTACACAAGCTTTCCCAATGATCCTTAATTTAGAATTAGGCTCATCTAGGTACAAGAACTATGCACCTTGATCCTAACTCATCATCCTAATATCTCACACACATCTAAGGTGTATCAAACACATCCAAGTCAATTTTGATGTGAGATATGGATTTAGGTTATCTTAACTAGGTTCTCATGCATTTTCTAAATAACAATTTGATCTCCATATCAAATTGTGTTTTAGTCCTTAAATCAATTTCATTGATTATAAATGCATGAGATGATGACATGGCATAAAATAGTATCATAAATGGAACATGTGCCAATGTCATGATGTCATGGCATAAAGTGTGAAACTCTAACTAAAGCATGACATATAAATAACCTAAGCATTATCATGACATTTCAAATGATACTAAATTAAATATGATGTCATGACATGGCATATGGCAAACAATATATGGCAAATAACATATAAAGGTATAGAAGATACCTAATTCTAGCCTTAATTGCCATTTTTGATAGTTTTGATCATTTTGCCATAAATTCTATATTCCTAAATGTAATAGACCTAAAACAATATCCTCAAGACTTTTAGATCACTATGTGCCAACTAGATTGACTCTAGAAAAATTCCTCAAATGTGGTTGGCACATCCTAATTATCTTAGGAATAATTTTCACTTTCATTTTCAAGGCTTGATTAGACCTTGAAAATTCCTAAGGTGCCACCTTTTGCCATGATTAGGTTAACTACCTATTCAAGTAAGGTTGGCACACCCTAAACCATCTAGTGTGATGGAATCACGCTCCTAGGAACCCAATACCTATTGGAGCTCATTGGGTTCACTAAGTATTCACTAGGGATGACTTCCCTAGCAACCCTTCTAATGACCCTCCTAGGCTTTGAAGCCTTGGTCATTTTGGACTCATCAAGATCAACTCTAGGGGTGACTCCCCTTGTGACCTTGGTGATGGTCTTTCTTGCCCTAGATTTTGTTCCATAATCTAATGGAACATTGTGATAAGTGGGCTTGACCACTTGGGACTTAGGTTTGTGACCCAAACCTTTCATGTCCTTGGGCTTTGGTTTTTGCCCCTTAGACCCTATATTTGACTTTTCCAAATTTTTAAGGGTCTTTTCTAACATGTCAAGTCTTGACCTCAAGACTTGATTTTCCTTCTTTAATACCTCAAGACTTGATTTGTCATTTTTCTTTGAGGCATTCCTAGGCATGTGTCTAGTTGATTTGGGATTCCTACCTAGGTTTTCCTTAGCCTTAGATGGGTTAATTCTAGAGTTGGCTTTCCTAGTGTTATCCTTATCTAGGCTCACATGTTTGGCACCTAAGCATGTGTATCGATTTCTAATGTTATCATGCTTACCATTATTAACAATAGCAATAATGTAACGACCCAATTTTTCCCATTTCAAGTTCTAAAGGGCCATAAAAATATTTGGAAATGCCTTTAAAATATTCTAGAGATTTTTAGGAATTTTTAGAGTATTTTTACGTAATTTTTGGAGGTCGTTTAGTATTTTTACAAAACCAAAGAAGTTTAAGCAAAAAGTGTTGGAGAAGAGGTTCGAACCCGCGACCTCGGGTCGGACCAAACCAAGCCAAACCGGCTTGACCAGCTGGGATAAGAGATTTATGTTAATCTCAAAGAGAGTTAAATAAGGTTATAGTATAGTTGAGTTATATCCGATTACTTATAAAAGGAAATAAGTTTTGGGATTTTAAAAAAAACCTAACTTCTTCTCTCTAAATTCTCCTCCGCCTTCTCTCGCGCGACAGCGGTGGCTCGGGCGAAAAACACATCGAGGCGACGGCGCTAGGGTTCCTCTTCGGCGCCGACGAAGGCTTCTTCCGGTCGGCCTTCACCCGTGCATGATCACCGCGACGAAGGGAACTTGGGAACACCAAGAAGCTGCCGAGATTGAAACTTCACCGAAACCCTAGACCTCCTCCTTTGGTTGTAAGTCCAAGAAGGCATGTAAGTACTACTCACCTGTGGTAGGAGTTGCTCCGAGCTTCGATTTTCTTCCTTGCTCCGAATCTAGGGTTTCCGTTTCCCTTTATTTCGAATTTTGCTGTGCCGAGTAGTATTGTATACTAGAGCTTTACCTTTCCTTGCTTTGTTTATCTGGCCGAATTTCTAAAGTTGAGTTGCTGTGCTGAATTTCCATGCTAAGGTTTTTCTTTACCTTCCACAGCATGCTAGAGAGGTAGGGTGTTATGAAACTCAGAAAAATCTGTATGAAGGGATATGTTCGAATTTCAATTTTCCTTCTTTGCGTTCAGTACCTACTGTACAGAATTCAACAGGCTAGGGATTGGTATCATTCTTTCCTTCAATTGCTACTTAGTTATGTTGCCGTGAAGAGCTATGTAGTTTGGATTCTTCAATTCTTCCTTGCTGAACCGAATAAGAACGGCCTTAAGGTTTGCTGTTTTGTGATAGTTTAGGTTCATTTGCAGAAATCCTTACAAGGTCTGAGATGGAAATTTCTTCTGGTATTTCCTGTTGTAACCGATCATGTGGTTAGGGAATTAGTTGCTCTTTCCTTGCTTTTAAACCTGCTGTACCAGATTTAGCCTTATTGGTTGGTTCCCTTATAGTTTAATAAGCCTGTACAGTTGGTGATTTGGAAGTGCAGTTTCAGAATTCGGTTGTTTGTTTTTTTTTTTAGATAGCTGTGAGTTATGCCTCCTCCATTATTTAGCCTTGACCATTAGTGTTTAAAGCTTGAAACATTGATGTTTTGTGCTTCTGTGCTTACTGCCACAGGCTTTGAAGGAAGGAGAAGAAGGGATAGGTTGTGGTCACTGGAATGGATAGTCATGGGTAACATTTTTGGTCGCTTTTGTTTGTTACTAGGGTGCTGAATAGTGGCAGGAGTAGCCTATATAAGTAGAAGAGGTATTGCAGATTTGGTTTAGCTTATGTGGCTTGCATTATCTCGGATTAATGGGGCTAGTAGTTTGCATTCTTTTGCCCTATTTTATAGTATGATTAGCGAGTTTGAGTTAGCTATCTTTTGCCCTATTTTACAGCATGTTTAGAAAGTCCAAGTTAGTTATCTTTTGCTCTATTTTACAGCATGTTTAGAAAGTTGGAAGTAGCATTTTGTTGCCTATTTTAGAGCACATTAAAGAAGCCTGAAGTTGTATTCTTTTGCTTTATTTATAGCATGTTTAGAAAGTTTTAAGTAGCATTCTGTTGCCTATTTTACAGCATGTTTAGAAGGCCCAAAGTTACTTTCTTTTGTTCTATTCTGTAGCATGATTAGTAGGTTCATATGTGCTTATTTTTCCTTTATTTACAGCATGTTTCGGAGGTCCAGATTTACTTTCTTTTGCCTTGCTCTATAACATGCTTAGAGAGAGTTTAGATTTGTCTCCCTTGTATTGTTTTCAAATAGCATGCTTAGTTAATTGTAATCCTATGCTTGTTAGGTATATCTAAAGGATTTCAATAAACTCTAATAAAGGATTATGAAAAAATGAGTGAAGAAAAGATTAGAGTCTAGTTAAAAAGAGATAACAAGTAAGTAAAGCAAGAGGCTAGTACCCGACATCCAAGAGCTTGTCGTTAAACAAATCCAGGTGACCATTTCCGAGGTCTTGGCCCTGGTAGACCGAGGTCTGCTCTTTTAGGATTGGTGGCTCGCAACCCCAACCTATTAGGGAACGCGCATGAGATGGTACTAAGCCTGGGCCCAAAGTAAAGAAAAGTAAAGAAGTAAAGAAGTAAAGAAAGAAAGAAAGAAAGAAAGAAGAAGAAAGTAAAAGATAGAAGTTAAAAGATTAATTTCTAACACAAGGATACAAGAAATGAAATAAGTTCCAAGCTCTGAATAAATAAGAATGGTTAGTTTTCTTTAATTCTAAGTTTACATAGTTCATTTCTTATTATCCTGTTAGATAGTGAGCATGTTTAGTATTCAGTTTCATTTTCTGTATACCATGAGCACATGCAGATTTGCTTTAGCATTTCAGTTTCAGTATTATTGCATTACATTTATGCATTTCGAGTTTTGTGAGATAGATTAGTACTTACTAAGCGTTTTCGCTTATAGATCTTTTCTTTTTTCCTCCTACCGCAGATAAAGGAAAAGCTAAGATATAAAAGGGAGGCGACAGGATGGTGGTGGTGATGAAGGTGTGTGGTGACTGGACTATGGAGAGATCCAGTGTTTGCTAGAAAATTTTCAGGACCTACCTGTTTAGAGTTTCAGTTTATGTTTTTAGTTTTCTTCTTAAATGCTTTTATGAAGTTGATATTGTAATGGAGTTTAATTCGTATTTGTAGCTTGATATGTCCTATTGTTGGAGTTATGTTTGTTTACTATTGCTAGAATAGCTCTCTTTTAGTTATAGTGTGTATTATTACTGCGTGGTTGTGAAAATATATGTTCCAGCCGCCTGTGGCTGAGTATAGATTGTTTGTATTATGGATTTGGTCACCGGTACAGGGGAAACTCTGCCGAAATTTTTCGGTAGGGATTTCTCGTAGTTAAGTAGCGTACCGGTTAAGTAGAGTTAGTAGTTAAGTAACGGTCACTCCTAGAGAGTAGTAGTAGTAGTAAGAAGGGTGGTCGTTACAAATAAGGCTACTAGTATGTGTCTTATTATTATTGCAATAATGTGCCTTAGAGATTACCTTAGGGTTTGCCTTAGCTCCCCCTATCGATGTGCTCGTCTTCTTGTCCTTGTGAGGTTGCCTCCCCCTCGGACATTGGCTCCGATAATGTCCCCTTCGCTTGCATTGGAAGCACACCACGTGCTCCTTGCTCTTGCGTATCGGGACTCCAGCTTCCTTGATCTTTGGCGCCGGTGGAGTCTTCCTAACCCTCTTTGGACACTTACTCTTGTAATGCCCAAATTCCCTACACTCAAAGCACATTATGTGTAATTTATTTGAAATTAAATGGCTTGAGTTACCTAGGGTTGAGGATGGATGTGAGCTCTCTTCTTCACCCCTTCCAGAGATAGAAGCTTCTTCTTCTTGCTCCGATCTTGAAGAAGAACTCTCCTCCTCTTCTTCTTTAGATGTTGAGTGGCCCTCAACTTCTAAATCCATTCCTCCATGAAGTGAGCTACTTGGCTCACTTGACTCCTCTTCATGACTTGAAGTGGAGTTCTCCTCATGGAACTTTACCAAGTTGTTCCACAACTCCTTGGCATCGTTATATCCACCTATCCTACACAAAATATCATTAGGTAAAGAAAATTTAAAAATTTTCAATACCTCATCGTTGACTAGGGATTGGTGGACTTGTTCCTTGGTCCACTCCTTCTTCTCTAGGGTTTCTCCTTTCTTGTCCATCGGAGGCTTGAAACCTAATTGAACACAACTCCAATTTTCAAGGTTAGTCATAAGAAAGTACTTCATTCTTACATTCCAAAACGCGAAGTCGTCGCGATCGTAGAAAGGTGGAATTGTGACGTCTTCTCCAAATAACTCCATTCTCTAGCTCGTGCTCCCCCGGGTGTTGATCCAACGAAGAGCGACCTCGCTCTGATACCACTTGTTAGGATCGTCGTACTCGGCTAGAGAGGGGGGGTGTGAATAGCCGCCCCAAATTCTTCGCGTTTCTTCCTACGATTAGGGTTAGCGCAGTGGAAATGAAACCGTAGAAATGAAAAGGAAGAAGACAAACCTCAAACTCGATGGATGTAACGAGGTTCGGAGGTGATACTCCTACTCCTCGATGTGTCCGTAAGGTGGACGAGTCCTATCAATCCGTCGATGGATGAGTCCCCGGAGAACCGGCTAATAAATACTCCTTGTGGGTGGAGAAACCTCGCCACAATAGCTTGCAACAGCAATATGGAAATACAAAGAAGAGAAAGAACAAAATATACAATGAATGTACAAATACTCGCTTGCCTTCTCGTCGACTGAAGTCCCGGATGAAGCACCAACTTCACGGACGAATGCCAACAAGCAACTCAGTCGAAGAAGCTCACACGAAGCTTCGGAGCTCAGCAAAGCTTTCAGAAGAACAACAGCTCAGTTCAGAGGAGGAAGAAGAAGGAAGAAGTAGTAGCCCTCGATCTCCTTTTATAACCTCTGATATCCTGAGCCAACCTGCGAACCTGCAAGAAAAAAAGGCCAGAACACAGAAGCCCGAAATAACCTAGCCGTTGAGTCACAACGGCTAGTCCTGGACCGATCAGGCTCCACCCTGATCGGTCCAGGGTTCTTCTGATCGGTCATGGAGACCGATCAGGCTCTATGCTGATCGGTCCCCAGACCGATCAGAATGCTTTCAGAGAGTTGCCCAACTCTCTGTGCGTACCCTGATCGGTCCCGGGGACCGATCAGGCTTCCTGCTGATCGGTCCCCAGACCGATCAGTAAGCTCACAGAGGCACACTGATCGCTTTCTGATCGGTCTCCAGACCGATCAGGAAACCACAGTATCAGTGGATCGGTCACCAGACCGATCCAGGTCTTGGTTTTTGCCCAAACCAAGTCCAAACCAATATCCGGTCAACCTTGACCTCTTGGTACATCATGATTAGCATCCGGTCACTCCCTTGACCTGCTAAGACTCCCCACCAAGTGTCCGGTCAATCCCTTTGACCCACTTGGACTTTTCTCTTCGTGTCAAGTATCCGGTCACTCCCTTGACCTACTTGACCTTCTCAACACCAGATGTCCGATCACCCTTGATCCATCTGGATTTTCCCTTGCCCGGCTTCACTCACCAGGACTTTCCAACTGCCTGGCTTCACTCACCAGGACTTTCCCACTGCCTGGCTTCACTCACCAGGACTTTCACCTAGCTTCACTCACTAGGGTTTTCACAACTGCCTGGCTTCACTCACCAGGACTTTCCCACTGCCTGGCTTCACTCACCAGGACTTATCCGTCTGCCTGGCTTCACTCACCAGGACTTTCCACATCCGGTCCAGAGAATGAGCTACCGAGCCCTCTCTGACCACAGTCTGGAGAATCAGCTACCGAGCCCTCTCCGACTTCCCATGTGCCAAGCTTCCATACTTGGACTTCTCCGTGCCAAGTCTCCATACTTGGACTTTTCCCGTGCCAAGCTCCCTGCTTGGACTTTTCACCATGCCAAACTCCCTGCTTGGACTTTTCACCATGCCAAACTCCCTGCTTGAACTTTTCCCATGCCAAGCTCCCTGCTTAGACTTTTCCGAGTCAGGTCAACTCACCTCGGGTCAACCAGGTCAACCTTGACCACGGGTTGCACCCACAATCTCCCAAGCTTGTATCCTTGTAAAACATCAAGATACAACTTTTCTGTTCACGTCAAACATGTTGGTGCAACCTTAGGTCAAGGTTGACCTGGTTGACCCGACTCGAGTTGACCTAACTCGAGTTGTATTTTGATGTTTGACGAGAACAGAAGAGTTGTACTTTGATGGGAGATTGTTGGTGCAACATTAGGTCAAGGTTGACCTGACTCAAGTTGTATCTTGATGTTTGACAAGAACAGAAACTTGGGAGGTTGTGGGTACAACCCTTGGTCAAGGTTGACCTGGTTGACCCGACTTGAGTTGATCTATTTCGAGAAGTCCAAGTAGGGAGCTTGGCACGGGAAAAGTACAAGTATGGAGACTTGGCACGGAAAAGTCCAAGCAGGGAGCTTGGCACGGGAAAAGTCCAAGTATGGAGACTTGGCACGGAAAGGTCCAAGCAGGGAGCTTGGCATGGGAAAAGTCCAAGCAGGGACTTGGCACGGAGAAGTCCAAGTATGGAAGCTTGGCATGTGGAAGTCGGAGAGGGCTCGGCAGCTCGTTCTCCGGACTAGGTCAGAGAGGGCTCGGTAGCTCGTTCTCTGGACCGGATGTGGAAGTCTCGATAGCTCGTTCTCCGGACTAGGTCAGAGAGGGCTTGGTAGCTCGTTCTCTGGACCGGACGAAGTCGGAGAGGGCTCGGTAGCTCGTTCTCCGGACTAGGTCAGAGAGGGCTCGGTAGCTCGTTCTCTAGACCAGGAAGGCAGATAGAAAATCCTAGTGAGTGAAGCTAGGTGAAAGTGAAAGTCCTGGTGAGTGAAGCCAGGCAGTTGGAAAAAGACCTGGTGAGTGAAGTCAGGCAGGGGAAAGACCTAGTGAGTGAAGCTAGGCAGTTTGGAAGTCCTGGTGAGTGAAGCCGGGAAGATAGAAAACCCTGGTGAGTGAAGCCAGGTAAAAGTCCTAGTGAGTGAAGCTAGGTGAAAGTCCTGGTGAGTGAAGCCGGGTAAGGGAAAAATCCAGATGGATCAAGGATGATCGGACATCTGGTGTTGGAAAGACCAAGTGGATCAAAGGGATTGACCGGACACTTGGTAGGGAGTCTTAGCAGGTCAAGGGAGTGACCAGATGCTAAGCATGAGATACCAATATGTCAAGGTTGACCGGATATTGGTTTGGAAGGCTTGGGACTTGGTTTGGGCAAAAACCAAGCTCTGGATCGATCAGTGGATCGATCCAGTGATACACTGGGTATCTGGATCGGTCTGATGACCGATCAGTAACCAAACAGTAGCCTACTGAGTGTTATCTGATCGGTCTGCAGATCGATCAGGAAACAACGATCAGAAGGCAAGAAGCTCGGGAGAAAAGGAAGAGGATCGGTCCCTGGACCGATCAGAGAAAGATCTGATCGGTCCCCAGGACCGATCAGGATGAAGCTGGACCGATCAGGAGCATGCCTGATCGGTCCAAACCTAAGCACAGAAAGGTCCAGGCTTAGCCTGATCGGTCCCCATGACCGATCAGGAGCTCTGTGGACCGATCAGGATGAAGCCTGATCGGTCCAGAACTATCCGTTGTGAGTGACAACGGCTATCTCCGTCTTCTTCGATGTCCTCTTTGCAGTGCAGGTTATAAAAGGAGATCGAGGGCTTCTAGGCGTGGACTACTTCTTCTTCTTCTTCTGGTTTGAAGCTACTACTTCTTCTTCTTCACTGTTGTGATCTGAGCTTTGCTGAGCTCGCTTCTGCTTGAAGCTTCGTGTGAGCTTCCCCGGCTGGTCAGCTGCTGTTGTTCTTCCGTGAAGTTGCTGCTTCATCAACGGAAACCAGTCGAAGGCAAGCAAGGTGTTTTACATTCATATTGTTTGTATTTCTTGCTGTACTTCTATCTTGTTGTTGCAAGTTATTGTGGCGAGGTTTCTCCACCCAGAAGGAGTTGTTATTAGCCGGTTTTCCGGGGTCTCATCCACCGACGGATTGGTAGGCTTCGTCCACCTTACGGACATGCCGAGGAGTAGGAGTCTCATCTCCGAACCTCATTACATCGACGCGTTGAGGTTTGATATTCTTGTTTTCGTTTCTTATTTTTATTTTCCGCTGCGCTAACCCTAATTTGTTGAAAGAAACAAACGATTTTGGGGTCGGCTATTCACACCCCCCTCTCTAGCCGCGACCATCGATCCTAACAAAACATTGTCAAACATAACTCGTCAAACATCAAAACACAACTCGAGTCAAGTCAACTCGAGTCTGGTCAACCAGGTCAACCTTGACCTAAGGTTGCGCCAACATACGTTAGTCAACCACCCGATTTTGAAGATCTAGAAAATCTAACTTATGTCTTTAAACTAAAAAAAGCTTTATATGGATTAAAACAAGCACCTAGGGCTTAGTATGAAAGACTGTCTAGTTTTCTAAAATCAAAGGGTTTTAAAGAATGCCAAATTGATCCTACACTTTTTATTAAAACCTTTAATTAGGAAATTTTCATAGCTCAAGTTTATGTAGACGATATTGTATTTGGTTCAACCAATTCGAAATTTTTAAAAGAATTTGTGACCTTAATGGAAAATGAATTTGAAATGAGTTTGGTTGGTGAATTAAATTATTTCTTAGGTCTCCAAATTAAACAAACTAAGGATGGTAATTATGTACATCAAACTAAGTACACAAAAAAACTTCTTAAAAAATTTGGTATGGAAAACAGTAAAGGGCTTAAGACACCAATGGCAAGTAACCTTACCCTTGATAATGATGAAAATGGTATACCTATTGACTTAAAGTATTACAGAAGCATGGTAGGGAGTTTACTTTATCTAACTACAAGCCGACCTGACATTTTATTTGCAGTTAGTATGTGTGCCCGATATCAGACTTGTTCAAAAGAGACCCATCTTTCACTGGTTAAATGAATTATTAAATATTTAAAAGGCACTACTAATGTAGGAATTTGGTACCCAAGAACCCCACATTTTGACTTAGTCGGATACTCGGATTCGGATTATGCTGGGTGTAAGTTAGATAGGAAGAGTACAAGTGGAGGTTGTCAATTATTAGGTTCATCTTTAGTTAGTTGGTTTAGTTGTAAGCAACAATGTGTTGCCCTATCTACCACTGAAGCCGAATACATAGCAATGGGTGAATGTGTAGCCCAATTGTTATGGATGTCTCATATATTAAAAGATTTTAATCTAGATTATAAAAATGTAAAAACCTACATTGATAATATAAGTTCTATAAATCTTACTAAAAATCCAATACATCACTCTAGAGCTAAACATATAGAGGTTAAACATTACTTCATTAGAGATCATGTGTCTAAAGGGAATATCGAACTTAATTATATTAAATCCAAATCTAACTTGGCAGATATTTTTACTAAACCTTTACCTGAAGCAAAATTTAGTAATCTAAGAAGACAATTAGGGTTATGTTTTATAGAATAGGTTTGTTTGTTTTGGAAATTATTATTTAGTTTATCTTTCAAAATTATTTTTGTAAAAATTCCCTTTCAAATTTTTAGTTTTCAAAATTTCTTTCAAATTATTTTAAATTTTCTGGAGTAGCTTAGGATCTACCATAGAATTGCATGATCCTATAGTCCTAGGAGCCAGCATCTCACAAGCACAATAGGATCCATTGTTTGATAACTTAGAATGAGTGAGATGCTTAGGTCTTAGCCCTAGATTTCAGATGCTTATGTCAGTGCATCGCTATAAATCTGGGCTTTAAAATAACATACATGAATCAATTTGGGTTAACTAATCGGTAAAAACTCAGTTAGTACTAAATACTCAAATTGACCAACCCGAGTCAAATTGCTACTATCTTGTGGTAGCTAGCCTTGGACAAGGGTTGGACATTTCATCATAAGGACATTTTTCCTTAGTTTTTCTATACCCATGCTTGGGCTTTTAGGAATTTGTCAATTTTAGGGGGAGCTTCAATACAAGATTTTTTAAGCTTATATTATTTTTACTTAGTGATCAAATTATTTTCAAAATATTATTTTTCAAAATTCTTTCTTTTCAAAATTCATTCTTTTCAAAATATTTTAAAATTCATTCTTTTCAAAATATTATTTTTCAAAAATTCATTCTTTTCAAATTTTTTAAAATATTATTTTCAAAATGTTTTTCAAAATTAATGTTGTTCAAAATTTATTCTTTTCAAAATATAAAATTTCAAATATTTTAATTTTCAAAATATCTTTCAAATTTTATTCTTTTCAACATATAATTTTTAGATATTTTCAAAATATTTCTTGACTTAGTAAATTTTTTTAGTAATGTTTTTTTTCAAAATATTATTCAAACTTAGTATTATGTTTAAATTCTTTGATAATTCTATTCAAAATTTACTTGGTTTTTTGTTCTGCTCCTATTTTTGATGTGTGTCAAAGGGGGAGAGATAGTGAATTCAGGAGGAGTTATTTAACTCAAAAGGAAAAAAATTACTTGTTTATTTATTTGTTGCATATTTTAACTTAACTTTGAACCTTGGTTGCGAAACATCAAAAGGGGGGGAGATTGTTGGTGCAAGTTGCACCAGAATCAAACCTAAGTTTTGATGTTGTCAAAGGTTCAAGTTAAGTCTTGTTATGATCTAACAAGTTGACTGAGTGTGCAGGATGTTTACTCAACCAAGAAAGACCTAGTTGGATGTAACGACCCAAAATTCCTCATTACGAGTCCTAATAGTGGTTAAAAATATTTAGAAATACTTCAGAAATATTTTAGAGATTTTTAGAGTATTTTTATGTAATTTTTGGAGATCGTTTGATATTTTTACTAAACGAAAGAAGTTTCGACAAAAAAATGTCCAAGCCGAGATTCGAACCGGAGACCTCCGGCTAAGCAAGACCTTACATTGTCTCGGCTGACCAGAAGCCCAAGCAGGCGTTGCTGATTAAAAGAAGAGAGAAATGTATTTAAGTAATAGAAGTTAATAAGGGGAAATAATAGGAAGAAAATGGTTGCAGCCGAGATTCGAACCCACGAGCCAAGTCCTAAGCAATGCGCGGCCGACCAAGTGTTCACGCGGGCGGATCTGTTTAGAAAATGTAGCAAATTTATTTAAAGAAGTTAACCGAATATTGAGTTATAAGAAGAGAACTTAGGGCTTGATTAATTTTCCTGTGACCTAGTTTTTCCTCTCTTCTCCTCTCACGCGTGCACGACGTCGGCGACTTCTCTCGGGTGGAAAGCGAAGCTGAGTTAGGGCTTTTCTCCGGCGACCGGCGAGGGTCCAATTCGAGAGCTTTTGCCTCTTCACGATCCTCTCGGCAAGGTGGACGCATAGGCACAAGACAAGGTCAGGAACTCAAGCATCTCAGAAACCCTAGAAGTTCTTCTCCTTCGGGTTGAATTCAGGAATCGTGGTAAGTTGCTCCTCACCTGCGGTAAGAGTAGCTTGGAGTTGTTTCTTCTCGTTTTTTTCTAAAGCAGGAAGTAGGGAGCAAAGAATTGATGTTATTGCCGTGTACCTTAAAGAAAGGAATAGGGTTTCTTTGTTTAGTTTATGGTTGTTTGCTTCGGACCTTGTTTCTTGTTATTCTTCTTGTTTTCGAATTCTGCCGTAGAAGTGATTGATTTGGGCTAGTTGTCGTGAGTTTCTAAGAGGGAGCGTGAAAGGTAAAGATTAAGCATGTGGGTTGTTTACCTTAAGTATTGTAGCTGGATTTCAGATTTGGTTATTTTAGGCAATAAGCATGAAGAACAGTTACAAATTTAGGTTTCCAGTAGCAATTTTCCTTATTAACAGCACTTTGGTATCTTTTGGTTTCCTGCCGTGCCACTGAACAGGAAAAGTTAGTTTTTCTTATAAAACGTGTAGATTTGTTTTTGTAGCTTACTGTAGAATGGTATGCTTGTTACAGAACATGAAGAACGACTATGTTTGGTTAGGTTTTCAGTAGCAAATCCTTGACTAGTTGCAAGGTGTGTACAATGCCACAATTTTGGTGAATATGCTGTGGTACTGAGCTTGAGGAATGATTATGTTTAAAGATTTCAATTACTATGTTAAGTTATGTTCTTACCTCCCAACATGCTAGGTTGTAGCCCTATAGTGAAAATGTGTTTTGTTTATTATGATGAGGTTCTGCTTGTGAATTCCTTCATGATAAATCATGTACGAGGAGGGGAAGTTTTTATATCACATGACCGTGTGTAATGCTACATGCTCTTAACATTACTTAGACTTGCCCTAGTGAGCATCAAGGTTAAGTAGAAGCAGCTCCTTTTTGAGGTTCAGTGGATTTGAGGTTTAGATATGCTACTTTCATTCAAGTATACAGATTTGAGGTTCTTTATTCTAGCATGAGGTTTAGATATGTTTTCTTGTTACACTCATTCTAGGATACAAATTTAAGTTTCTCTATTCTAACATGAGGTTTAGATATATTTCCTTGCTACCGTTTATTCCAGCAAGCTTCACATATGTTTGGAGTCAGCTAGTTTAGTTCTCTTAATTTGAAGCATGCAGTATAGGTTTTAATTCCAACAAGTTTTAGATTTAGTTTACGCTTGTATGATATGCAGGCTTTCATAAGTATTGCTTGCAGATTTTGATAAGTGTTGCATGCAGAACTCTAATCTTAGATAAGATTTTTGTTAAGCTTTATGCAGAATTTGATTAGCATAGTAGGCAAATTTTTTATTTAAGCATTTCAAAGTTAGAATTTACTTAAACATTTCAGTTTCTTTTTAAAGAAGCATTCTTTTAGAAGTATTAACAAGTATAAGAAAGATAAAGAAAAGAAAGAAAAAGGCCAAGACCTTAAGTAGATCCCAAAGTCAAGACTTTAGGGATTTTTAACACACAAGGTGCTTGTTAAAATGCCGAGACATTATATATTAGAAGTATTAAAAGATAACAAGTATTTTACTTTTATCAGTGGCACCGTGCTGGATTCTCAGTTGTCCTTGGGTTGGGCTCCCATAGTCGTCCCTAGGTTTAGATAACCTAGTAAACCCTACTAGATTCGGGACTAGCTATCTTGGGTCTAGTTAGGGATGCGTGCATAGCAAGTATAGTTGTCAGGCCCAAGAAGAAAGTTGATTATTATTTTGAAGTATTATAAGTATAAGCTTTTGAACAAGTAAAATAAGTTTCACATAAGTATAAAAGTATTAAAGTATAAGTTTTAAACAAGTGGAATAAAAGAATAAGTTTAGAACAAATGAAATATGTTTTATTTTGTTTTAAATCAGCAAGTTTAGTTTTCTTTTATGCTAGCATGTTAATTAGATTAACTTACTGTTCTTTGCTATTAGAAGAGCATGAGTAACTTTACATGTTTAGCATTTCAGCCTGTTTGATTCCTTTACTATTGGATGAACATGAGTAGTCTTCAGTAATCATTCTTCATGTTATAGATATATGTACATGCATATCGAGATTTTTGTGAGTTAGATAGCGCTTACTAAGCATTTTGCTTATAGATTGCATTTCCTCTTACTGCAGATACAGGAAAGGAAAAGATTTAGTAAAGGAAGGCGACAAGGAGGTGTTCGATGATGTGTGATGTCAGGACTATGAGAGAGACTTGGGATGTTATTGAGTTTTCTGCATTTTAGTGATTAAGAAACATTTGAAGTTGTACTTTAAGATTCATGTTATTTGAGATTATTGTTGTTCTAGGTTGCATGCTAAGATGTACTTAGTTTAGTATGTATGTACTTTTGGGTTATTTTTGATGTGAGTAGTGTTTGATACTTATTTAACTGCGTGAGAGTTTGTTATATGTTCCAACCACCTGTAGCTGATGTATACTATGTTTGTATCTCAGTTTATGGTCACCGGTACAGGGGAGACTCTACCGAAATTTTTCGGTAAGGACTCCTCGTGGTTTCGATCATACCGGTTAAGTAGAGTCAGTAGTTAAGTAACGGTCACCCTTAGAGAGTAGTAGTAGTAAGAAGGGTGGTTGTTACATTGGAGGCTAGGCAGGAGAAATCTTAGCAGATCGTGGAACTCAGGTGCAAGTCCAAGGAGGTCGAGAGGACCTGAAGCTTGGCAGTATGATCGAGAGGTCTGGAGGACCTAAGATCAAGGGAAAAGTCTTGGCGAGCCGATCAGAGCTAAGTGAAAAGTCCAAACTAGATTTGGAGGATCAAAGTTTGGCAGGTGGGTTGAGGTAAACAAACTAGAGGAGCGACTATGAGGTCGAGTTCCAGAAGGGAACAACCCTAGGTCGTTGATCCAACTGAAGAAACCGGGAAGGTTTCCAAGTTGAGATCAAAAATAGTTCTACTGTTCTTTTATTACTCATTCATTATTATGTTGTGGGCTAATATCTATGTTGCAGGAAGTTTTTGTTCTAACACTGTGCTGCAGGTCAGACTGGATCGGTCGACCGAACCAGCGGTTCAGTCGACCGAACAAAGCATAACAGACCAAATCAGAAAGCAAACAGCTCAGACCAGATCAAAGTCAAAGTCCGATCAAAGCTTGATCGATCGACCGAACAGTAAGATCGGCCGACTGATCCCTAGTGACTCAGCACAAGACCAAGTTAACAAACATCGATCAGCAGAAAAGGAAAAAGGCTGATTGGTCGACCGAACAGGATGCCCGGTCGACCGATCTAATCAAAATTAACTGTAGCATTAATGAGGATCTCGGCAGATTTCGACGAACAGGGAAATAGACTGTTCGGTCGACCGAAAAATGGGTTCGGTCGACCGAACCATTCATGAGCATTTACTGTAACAGATCGAGCCAGCTGTAGTCTTCAGCGAGGAAGGAATGGAGCTGGTTCGGTCGACCAAACAGAGGGATCGGTCGACCGAACCTCCAGTACTCTTATAAATTGAGGCTCGAAGTCAGAGGCGATATACAACTTTCGAATCAATTCTGGTGCTCTTCTACAAGCTGCTCACGCCTACGATTTCAGCAAGCAACTTTATTCGTGCCGACCAAGCTTCGTCCTTCTAATATTATTGTCGGTATATTTATTTTATATTGCACTTAATTTACATAAGATAGTAGGTGTGTTACTATCTTAACATTCTTGTATCTGTACGATTCGCTTCTTTCCAAGGACTTCGGAAAGAAGGTTTTTAGTGTTTTGCCCATCGGTGCAGTCAAGGACTGCGGGCCTTCGAGTAGGAGTCGAGCTAGACTCCGAACGAAGTAAAATACTTTGTCTCCTTTTTATTTCCGCTGCACCTCTTTGATTTGAAAGAAAAGAATAGTTTTAAAAAAAACGCGATATTCACCCCCCCTCCCCTTCTATCGCTCCAAATGATCTATCACCTACCAACCCAGATTTAGAGGGGTAAGGTCACTGAATTCAAGTCTGAAATGGATAACAAGGTTTATTGATCGATTTGTTGAATTGGGTTGTATTGTGATTATGTTGGTTAGAATTTAATTATAGATTAAGGGTTGATTTGGGATATTTGCTTGGAGGTCAACGACTCCACCTAGTTTCGACCATCATTTTCAACAACAAGCTTCTTCGGGCGTGAGTCAACAGTGGTGCATTCAGATTGGGTAAAATTGGCTCGTCTATCTCCCTATCATGTTTAGTAGTTGATATAATGAATTAGATTAATTGAAGTTAATCAATGATTAGGGTTAATGATCATATCGATTAGAGATCTCCTAATTGGATTTGAGATTTAGTTTAGCTAGTTGGTACATGATGACATTTAGCTAAACCGTACATCTTATTACAGGACTCTGATTAGAGATGAGCGTCTCAACCTAGGAGTTATTGAATATGAGCTACACTCGAGATTAGTAGTAGATGACATGTTGTGTCACTTGGAGGTCATGGCTATCGGTCCCACGTCCCATCAAGAGTTTTTGTTTTTGCTGTTACTCTTACTCGTATTTTGGCTTTCCAAACTAATTCATGTATTATATAACGTGTGTGGATTTCTGGACTTATGATATCCTTTTGTTTGTTATGTATTTGTTGAGGTAAGTGATACCGGTACGTAGTCTAGTTTATTATGTTACGTGGTTGTGTTTGTTTTCAGTTGTGTGGCTATAGATATTATCTTGTATTATCTTATGGCCATATATCCAGGTTTCATATGTTGTCATAAGGGAGAAGTGTTGTTGGTACTCCGTGGTAGTTTTGATGTGATCAACCAAGTCAGGTTAGGTCCTGTTGGTGTTTAACCCTGTGTCTAAGTGTGCAAAAGCTTAGGAGCACAGGAAGTTGAACGGAAAATGTTGCTAGTGAAAGGGACGACACAGGAGAGAGCCGACGGGCTCGGTGCGTCCGAGGGACGAGGTGATGCGGAAGAGTACATCAACGAACGAGAAGGACGCTTGCGATGGTCCGAGGGACGAGAAGCTAGAGCGGAAGCCTGCTCGAGGAGAAGGCCGGAAAAAGGGTTCAGGCGAGCCCTATTCTGGATGACCACAATCACCCAGATGATCGGAGCAGCAGAAGAGCGAAAGAAGGATGGAAACATTGTTGGAGGCGCCTTTAAAGGGAATTGAAGGCGCTCCGAGGTGCCTCCGTAGCACCTCCACGCCTCACTGTGGAAGGCATCTTCCATGGATGAAAGGTGTCTTCGATGAACAGTACAAAGGTGCCTTCCAACACTATGGAAGGCACCTTAGACCAGGCTAATTTTAACCATATAAAGCTTTATCCTTTGGCACCTCGCTGGAGGCGCCTTCCAACCCTATGGAAGGCGCCTTCAAGCTATAGATAAGATTCTATAGGGGATATAAAAAAACCCCTAGACCTAGGAAATATGTAACAACTTCAGTATTAATTTCCTAGCTACTTTCTGAGCTTCCAACGAGTGTAAGAGGTTTCTCCTCCTTCAAAAACGGAGATCTTTAGTGCGTTTACTTGCCTTAGATTAACAACCTTCCTAGTTGTAACCAAGTAACTCTTTTAGCCTCATTTTTTTAGTTGTTCATTTATTCTGTTTTTTATTAATCTGAGTTAAAAGGATGAGGAAGGTTTTTCTTAACAACTAGTTCACCTCCCTTCCTTGTCAGCCTACCTGGGCCAACAAGCGGTATTAGAGCCAAGTTCACTTCAGGAGGACTTACCGTCGAACGAAGCACACTAGATGGCCGGATCAAGCATCTACCCACTAAAGTTCGAGGGGGATTTCGCCAACTAGAAGAAGAAGATGGAGGTATTTTTTAAAACTAATTTTGATTTGCTTTTAATAATGGAATTTAGTTTTGTAGCACCCAAAGGTAAAGAAAAATACCACTAGACCAAAAAGGAGCAGGCTGATTTCATGGAAAATGATAAAATATAGTTCCATCTTCTAAGCGTCTTACCGCCATAAGAAGTTAACCGGATCGGAGCCTACGAGTTTGCGAAGGAGCTCTGAGAGAAATTCCTGAAACTACACGAAAGAACCTCGGAGGAGAAACTCGCGAGATGGGATCTGCTCAGAAACCATATCAGCAAAAATCAAACTGAAAGAAGGCGAAACCGTGACACACCTTTACTCAAGGATCAAGGAGCTCATCACTGGACTCACGAATCTCAGAAAAAGGTAAGTAACCGAGATTCGCTAAGGTACGCTCTTAATGCATTCCCTAGAAATACTGAATGGGTATCATTAGTAGATGTTTATTATATTTTTAACTTTTGAAGTCCATGAAACGAGATGTGCAGGTCTAAAAAAGGAGCATAACATTGCCTTAAAGGTAAAGACGGACAAACAAGATTCAGAATCTTCTCTCGATGATAATGAAACAACATTGATGGTACGTAAATCTAAAAAGTTATTTAAAACTAAAAGATTTAATCAAGTGCAGGGTAGAAAAAGAAGGATAAGTTGCTACCACTACAATAAAGAAGGGCATATGAAATATAACTGTCCTAAATTAAAAGACAAGGATAAGAGCAAGAAGCCGACCCAAATGAACAAGTATAAGAATATGAAGGCGACGTGGGATGAAACGTCGTCTGAATAAGAAATTGAAGTCATCGTCGGACTTGCGCTAGTAGCAAGTTACCAAGAAGAAGGAGACGAAACAAGCTCATCCGAAATGAACATCGAAAGCATCGATGAAGGGGGAGCGACATCGGAAGAAAACAGTACTTCAAGGGGAGCTTCGGATCACGGGATCGATAAGATAAGTCAGGTACGGTCTCTTCCTCCTGATAAATTATTTCAGTTTGTTAAATTATTAACAAAGAATTGTTGTAAATTAGAAAAAGAAGTTAATGAATTAAAGTCAACTTTATCTAAATCTTGTCGATTAGAAGACTATGATAAAATAAAAAATAAAAATAAAAGCTTGAAAAATAAAATAGAGAATTTGAAAAATCGTGCATGCTCAAATATTTAATATATTAGAAAATATAGTGGATTGAATTGGAACCTTAAATACCATAAGGGCCAGATTAGGAAAATTTTACAGAAATAAATACCTAACAAATTTTTAATTAACCTAGTAGAAAAGAACCTATATTGCGTTTTAAAATCATATTTAGATTGAATGCTTTTACATTATGGCTTTCAGAGTAAATTAAATATTAAATTTCTTTAAGAGGTTTTGTCTAGAAAATGGTTGTTGTTCCAATATCTAAGAAGGTCTAGTGTCTTGTTACAACCTGGAAGTCAATTATTGAAATAAGTATTTAATTGACTAAATGTTGAGCATTTAGAAGTTATAAAAATGCCTTAATTTTCTGTTAAAATTAAATTAAATATTTTTTTAATTCTTATCTTTTTAAAATAGTTAGAAATTTTTTAGACTTTTAAATGAACCTCATTTTTAATGTGATTAAAAAGGGGAGTAGAGAACAAGTCTAGAGGGTGCTTGCAAATTTTTTTCTTGCAAAAGGTTATCATTTTTTTGAAAAATTCTTTTGTAAAATTTTTTCTAGCAAATTTTACTTAGAAAAATTTTCTTACTTGCATTTTTTTTACTTGCAAAAATGAGATTATTTTTTAATTACCCTAACTTAACTTGAATTTGATCACATCAAAAAGAAAGAGATTGTTGGTACCCCGTGATAGTTTTGATGTGATCAACCAAGTCAGGTTAGGTCTTGTTGGTGTTTAACCCTGTGTCTAAGTGTGCAGGAGCTTAGGAGCACAAGAAGTCGAGCGGAAGACGCAGCTAGCGAGAAGGACGACACGGGAGAGAGCCGACAAGCTCGTTGCATCCAAGGGATGAGATGCTGCGAAATAGTACACTGGTGGACGAAAAGGACACGCGTGGTGGTTCGAGAGATGAAAAGCTAGAGCGAAAGCCTGCTTGAAGAGAATGCCGAAAAAAGAGTTCGGGTGAGCCCTATTCTGGATGACCGCAATCACCCAGGCAATCAGAACAATAGAAGAGAGAAAGGAGGATAGAAACACCGTTGGAGGCGCCTTCAAAGGGAATTGAAGGCGCCTCTGAGGCGCCTCCACCCCTCACTGTGGTAGGTGTCTTCCATGGATGGAAGGCCCCTTTAATGAACAGTACGAAGGCGCCTTCTAGCCTTATGGAAGGCGCCTTCGACCAGGCTAATTTTAACCGTTGTCGAAGGATAAAGTTTTATCCTTTGGAGCCTTGCTAGAGGCGCCTTCCAACCCTATGGAAGGTGTCATCAAACTACGGATAAGATTCTTCAGGGGCTATACAAAGACCCCTAGACCTAGGAACTATGTAACAATTTCAGTATTAATTTCCTAGCTACTTTCTGAGCTTTCAACGAGCGTAAAAGGTTTCTCCGCCTTCAAAAAGGAGATCTTTAGTGCGTTTACTTACCTTGGATTAATAACCTCCCTGGTTGTAATCAAGTTATTCTTTTAGCCTCGTTTTTTTAGTTGTGCATTTATTCTATTTTTCATTAATATGAGTTAAAAGGATGAGGACGATTTTTCTTAACAGCTAGTTCACCTTCCCTCCTTGTTGACCTACCTGGGTCAACAGATGCTTTCCGTTTATCGAGCAAAGACTCCCTCAGAGCGTGACACTATAGGTGCTGGAAAAGTTATCATGCTTCAGACAAGGTATTATTAATCCCAACTTGTACAGGAATCATGATAATTGGTTAAAAGAACCCTTTTAACCTTTGCCCTAGTAACAAAAACTCATATCGTATTCTTATTTCTCGTCTTCTCATTTTCTATAGCGGCACCATAGCAAAAGTGATCAGAAAAAATGAACGGGTGGATCTAAATGCTATGATTTTATCTTCAGTGTGCTTGATCTTTTGTACCTCTTCATTGACCCAAGGCGGTCGGGAGTCATCGACTAAAATTACTTTGTCGATGATTAAAAAGTTGTTAGAAGAAACTAAGGTTTTTATTTGTATCTCTTTCTATCACTTCGCTCACCTTTTTTATGCGATCGGTTTTTTTATTTCCATTTTATTTATTTAATTAGAATCAGAAAAATCTAGTAATTTCATTTTGATTTGCTTAATTTTTTTTACATTTAAAAATTATTTCTAAATATGGGGTGTTTTAGTCATATAATTAATGCCCATACTTTTATCCATACTATAAAAATCATACTAAACAAAAATAATTTTAACATACTTTACTAAATATCCTCATTTAAAATATTACTATCACTCAAATTTATAATCCATCAATAATCCTATTACATAAATCAAATACTACCTTATAGTTATGATTATATATATAGGATTTTATTATCTTGCACATCTATTACGTTAAATTATCCTACATAATTTTAGTCACTTGATTAACAAATAATTACATAATCAAAATTATGAAAAATAAAATATAATCAAACATTGATTTATTCCATCTTAAATAATGTAATAAAACATATCTCTTTGGAGATTTAATGTATGACTTAATTTAACAAAATAATATATATAATGTTGTTTGACACCACCCTCGTTGTTCGCGCTCGACGACCAACATCATCGTTGCTCATGCTTGACGATCGACTATTGCTCGCGCTCGACGAACGATCGCGGTTGAGTTCACGTTAACCCTGGAATCAAAACCTCACTTTTATGAGGGACTCGTATTCTGGGTCACATGTCCAGTTTGTTGACATGTCGGACATATACCATTATACATGAATAGCTCATTACATAAACCAAATAAAGTTTTTATCTATAACCTTAAATAATTAAGATTATCAACAATAATCTTTAACCAAATACACCTTTAATATATATATATTTTTTTAATTTTTACTTTCTTTAGTCTAAATTCTAAACTCTAAATCTTCAACCCTAAACTCTAGATCCTCAACCCTAAAAAATAATAGAAAAAATAATAGTTGGTGTTTACGGATTACTCACAAATGGGTGTGTTTGTGATAGTTCACTGTATATATATTACTTTTATTTTGGAGGATATAAATTTGAGTAAAAATAAAAAAAAATTGTCTTTTATTGGAATTATTGAGGTTATTTTTTATTTATATTAAAAGAATATTCCACCATAGTACATTTTTAATTTTGAAATTACTCATATTTTAGGTATTATTATAGTAGCTATAAATTCATAGATATTGTAATATGCACATTTCAATTCACATCCACACAAATAAATAGTGGTGCAATTGTTATAATTCATAGTTACTATATTATAGAAGCTTAATTTTGATCAACGCTAATAAATTATGTTATAATTCATAACTACTATAATATGCACACTTTATTTTTAATCAGTATCACTTTAATTTTGATCAACATTAATAAATTATGTTATTGTCACGTCCCGGGGGAGTCATTGTCCGAAGAAATTTCGGCTGCATCTCCCCTATACGGCGGACAATCTGAAACTTTCTACATCACCATATACCTCAGTCACATGCGGCTGGAATAATAACAATAATAATAAGCAAACAAGCACACCATCCACGCAGTTTATATCCATTTTCAGCCTCTGGCTGACACAACCACGCAGTTTAGTAGTAAACAACCAGAATAGAAATACGATGACTCAAAAACAACCCTACTCCACTACACCCATAAAGCATAAATCCGACGGAATAAATCCACTCACCTCTTCTGTCGTCTAGGCAGGCATGTAGTAAAACAAATCCGAATGAAAGTCATCGACTAAATAAAGCAATCCATACCGGTTCCAAAGTATTCAAAACATAACAAGTTCAAAACATAGTCTAGTACATAAAGCCAAAAGATAAATAAACAGCCTCGTGGCTGCAGGGGACTAGCAATTGGAACTCTCTCCTGACAGCATCAACCTGAAATAGCAACGGAGGAGGGTGTGAGTCCAACACTCAGCAGGTACAACTGATATGCATAATAAAGAACATAACAACTGTCACTAATCATGCGCACAGTCTCCTGACACAAGAAAGGTAAATGCAACTGAGGAATGCAGGAGAAAAGCTGTACTAACCCGGACCAAGGTATAAGGGTAACAGGGTCGTCAGACCGAGGGTGTCATAATCCTATATGCATGTCAATCATATGCATCCATATAAATGCAGCAAGTAAATGCAGCAAATACAAGCAATAAATGCATCATGCATATGATGCCAATGACATGGTCACCCCTGACGCCAGTCAGCCAACTCACACACAATGGTGAGTCCGAGAGGGTAGGGCTGTGACAACCGTGCACTCTGACATCACTACCCCTGATGAGTGACCGAGTGGACGGGATGCTGTCGGAGTACACACATATTCCTACCCCAAATCATAAATGGGGGAGTGCAATGCTCTAATCTCCCAGTACAGATTGACGGGGAGGAAATCTCTACCGGCTACCACGCTGCGTCACACTACCCATGAGCGGACCAACGGAGCCAAACAGAGTCCAACCGCCTGCCGACTACCACGCTGCTACACTAAACCAGCGGAGCCAAACAGAGAATTGTCACACACCTGTCTGATCTACCACTAACCCATGAGTGGTGGTGTGTACGGAAACATGTAACTGGCGATGTGCTCGACAATAATGGAGCAGACTATCGCATAACATGCAATCATGCAAAATGATGCATGACACTAAATATGACAATATCATGAATAGCATAGCAAGATCCATATATAAATATAAAATGTGTACCACAGGACAATGTATCAAATGAAAGGTACACAGATCAGATAGGGTATCAAATAAACCCTAGGTCCTGAACATAATGTATAATATGGTTGTGTCACTACCTCTAAAAGCAGGTATGATCAGGTAAGTACTAACATGCAGTGCATAATAAGTAAACAAGCAAGCATGAATCAGATCATGTAGTGACCAACTGGAACAAATGGAAAACACAATCATTGCTATATGTTAAAAAACATTATTATGCATATCAAAAGACACAAGTCAAAGTACCCGCTTCCAAATCGAAAAGTCCAAACTGGTAGTCGAGATACACGTCTCGCGTCAAAGTCCTGTATCGAACATATAGACATATTTTATTTCGCTACAATTCTTATAAATAGCTAAATTAAACCTCTAACCCTAAAATTAGGGTAAAACGCTAATCATACTAGTAGACAAATTCCAAACCTATTCCATATATATATAACCAACTTAAACTTAACTAAGTTTATGTATTATTCATTCCTTATCTTTTTTCATAGCTCCAATTAGGTGTATGCTGTAACAAAAGAAATTACTTTCTCTACACCTTACCTCAATTCACAGCCTTGTTACTGCTGGTGGAATACGACTCAAGGAGTTCACCGCTGAAACTGGATCATCAGAATCGTGAATCACCCATAATCAGTATTAACCGAAGTTATACTGACCAGACAAGCATAAAATCTGATACGAATCATACATACCCCATTTTTGTGCCAAAAATCCCTTCCTCTCTAAGGATCAGCAGCCAAATCTCTGCCGGCAATGTCACCAATCTGGCCACTGGCAGAAACCCTAGCCTACTATCGTCGACAGATCGAAGATGGCGGGTTGGATCGGGAAGAGGGCCTCGACTCCTTGCTCCTGTCCGAAACCAAACGCGTGCAGAGGTGGCAGTGGACTGAGGCTAGGGCACGGAAGCAAGAAATCTCTAGTAATGGTCGTCACTACTCCGTGCGGTGGCGACCACAAATCGGGATCTAGGGCACGGTCCTTTGCGACTTGAGCACAGCAAGATCGGAAATGTCACGAGCTCCGGGAGGAAGAAGCTTGGGTTGCCGAAGGGATAGGATCGGGTGGCAGTCAGAGGAGAAGAAACTCCGGGATGCTCGGGACGGCCATCGGATGAACTTCAAGAAGTGCGCTGGAGGAATCGGTGTCGGAGAGGAGAAGAGGAAGAGGGGTGCTAGGGCACAAGAGAAGGAAAGAGAAGAAGGAACTGTCGCGGCCGGATGAACTTCAAGAAGGAAGGAGAAGAGAAATGCTGGCTTCTCTTGGTATCGGCTTTATGCACGCGGGAGGAGATGGAACCGTCACGGCCGGCGGTTAGGGCAGGGATCGGCGATCATCGGGCGTGCGGAGAGGAAGGATCGGGCACGCACGGGTCGGCGGAGAAAAGGAATAAGAATAAAAGAAAAGAGAAAATAAAAAGGAAAAGAAAAATAACTTTTCCTCGCTTAAATGGGTAGCCTAAACAGGCTTTCCCGGGCCCTGTTTTGATCCCCGTTAACTCGTCCATATGAGCTCCGAAAAATTTCCAAATATTTTTCAAAAATTTCAAAAAATTTCCTTATTATTATTCGTCCTTTTCCGATATTTTACAGTTATAATTCATAACTATTATAATATGCACACTTTATTTTTAATCAGTACACCTGCCAATATTATATTATAATATTTTAATTTTGATCAATATTAATAATACTGCATTGGGATAACTATAATTCATAGCTCTTGTAATATAAACACTTCATCTTTAATCAATATTAATCAACATTAATTAATATAGGTCAACATCATATTATAGGAGATACGAATCATAGCTACTATTACATAAACTGTTTATTTTTTTTATCAATATTACATTGTAGTTATTGAATCATAGTTACTATAATTATGTAATTATAGCAGCTATAGAATCCTAACTCCTATCACTACAATTATAGAATAAGTATATAATTGTAACTACTATAGTTGCATAGTAGTTATAATCTTATAGTAGTTATAATCTTATAGCTGCTATAATAATGATAAAAAAATAAAAGCAGTTATAAAAAAAGTAAAATATACAAAGACAAGATATGATATCCATCCTTTTAATAATAAATGTAAATGGAACTACTCTTTAATAATTCCTATAAAAAAAATGTCATCCTTTTGACTATAAAGTAATATTATTTACATTTCAAATAAAAAAAAGGAAAAAGTTGGATTATCAACAAAATTAAGAACGGGAAAATAAATAGAATATACAAAACTCCAATTCAAAATTCAAAAACTATCATATATATATCCAACAAAGTTCACTATCATGTCTTCTATGTTCTTAAGAGGAATAGTTTAATTTAGGAGGCATCTTTTACTTTGTTAAGAGGAATCACTTAAATTGAAATTGAGATATAGTTAAGAAAATATTTAAGGGAAGGATAGTCAATATGTGTAGAAGAAAAAAGTTAGAGACATTAAAAAGGACTGTAAGTATGAATAATTAAGAATTTAAATTTGCATAATATTAAAAAATTTACTTGAACGTGGTAGTTGCCTAATGCCTATGGAGGTTACTATTCCTTTATTGTTTTTATTATATTATCCAATCATTTGTGTAGGATGCTTCTATGAATATATGATCATTTCATCCATGTGTTGACAATTAATTCATATACATTCAATATCAAATTATAGTGATGCATCTAAATTGTAAATGAGCATAAAGGATACTTGTTTACAAAATGAACTCTTCGATGCCTTGCTCATTCTCCCTCTCAATGATATCTATAGTTCAAAACATATGAACTCATTCATGCCGTTTATTTCAAAGGAAAAATCTCAATTTGAGGCATGTGTTATATGATAGCAACAAATGATTTCATGGAATGCAAACCTAATGATGTCTAAACTTGTAGCTCGACATGAAAACTCATTTGCTAGTTTCCCTAGTGTAAATGAGCTCAACAAAATATCTAACCTTTCCTATGTTAATCTAGCATGCCATTCATGTGAGCCACCACAAGAAAAGTCATTGTGAAATTTCTACATGTTAGAAGTCCTATGCAAAGTCATGTGATTCATGTGGCAGAAGGCGATTCGCTCGCCCCTAGCGCCCCAGTCAATCCGTCCCTAGGTCAACACGGAGGAGGTAAATCACGGGTGACTACTAACCATTAGTGTAAATGGCTAAGACATGAGGGAGGTCATGCTCGATCACGTCGAGTTTCGACCCCAAGATCTCATATGGCAACATCCCATGTCTTAACCATGCTCAATCACGCCAAGTCATGTGATTCATGAATCATACCAATGCATAATAATAGAGTGGACATATTTGACTGTCAATTACACTCCACTCCTTAATCAGGAAGCTTTTGCTTCTTTTCTCTCGATTCCTTTCTTCTATCAACTAAACAATTGTCTCCTTTCTCTATCGACATTTACTTCAATAACATCCACTTCATTCACTATCTTGGATAGATTCCCTCCTTTACATATCTCCACTTTCTTTGTCATAATGTATTTCTCGAAGTGGAGAAGCATTGCTGCTATCATTTCGAACATCACATAAAGTTGTTTGGTTCACCGAATCCCATATTTGTTTTATGAAAATCACAATTTTCTAAGTTATCTTGAAATCCAACTTGTTAGCAAATGGTCCTAAAGACGATCATTTGTTATAATTGCATGATTGTCTAAATAAAACACTCTTTTATCAACTTAAAGCTTGTAATTAGAAGTTCCGAGGATGAAACCGCATTAGTAGGATATATGCACCGAGTCATAGCGACATCGAGATTGGTAGTGGGTTAGTTAGAAAATAGTTGTCGAACATGACCCACAATCAAATCACATTTAGCTTTTTTCCATAGTGTCTAGAGATGTCTCACAAAGTGTATGCAAATGGTTTTTAAATTTGAGATTGTCACAATCATATATCATTTACGAATTGGTATGCTTTGATACATGTGGCTGAGACCTTTGAAATGATTGTATATGCATTTGTTATCGGACTTATTGCAAGCTTTACCTAGGCGGGTGCATAGCCAACAAAGGACTTATCACTTTGAGCAAGTCGCATTACTCATGGTAAGAAGAAAGTATATCATGATGCAAAAGGTTGGAACCGCCAACCCAGCGGCCCCCTCACCCCGGCCCCACAAGTATGAGAGGGAGTAAATCACGGTGAATACGGGCCCAGTTATGACATGGCGGTCTTAGGTGTTTAGCACGGACAGATATTGATATTATCACAATTGCTGCCGCAGACCTTTGACCTCCCGACTCATGATGCAAGAATACCATGTTATAATCGGCTGATCCCGCCCGTGGGGGCTAGAAGAAAGTATATCATAGACCTTATGATGGGTGATTTCTCTATCTTCTAAAGAGTGTAATGTCAGCATCAAAGAACCATAATGATATTTTTAATTCATCCCTCTTGCCAAATCACTGTCATTATGTGCTTTTGGGCATTGTTTATAAATTTGTATCTTCCTTTGTTAACCACTAATCATTAGGACTTGCACACTAAGCAAGATTTGTAAACCTCTAAATAGTCCTCGAGTAGTTTTAAATAACAAACCATTGGCCATGGAGATAATATAAACTAGTGTCGATCACTCTGGTTGATGAAGTGCTTTCACTGAATCCTATTTGTATTTATTAATTAATTAATTTGTTTAATATGATTTTTTTATGGCTTAGAGGCAGGCTTTGTGGCTTGGGGGGAATGAAAGGAACGTGAGGGTTTATTTTTCTATGATTTGCAAGTTGAAGTCTCTGTTCAGTCATTTTAATTATGCTCATGCATGCGCTTGGCAATTGAGGCATGTGGGGCTATTAAGTTTAGGGTTCATGTGAGATGATGCCCAAAAAAAAAAAAAAAAAAAAAACAAAACAAAAACAAACAAAAAAGAAGTCATAAGGGCCATCGGCAATTATCCATCTTCCTTTCCTTTGATGATTGAAATTTATAAATCTATTTTGATCATCGAGAATACCAATCCTTTTATCTCAAACATAGTGATGCTGTTGAAATCTATTGATATGTATAAGATAGACAAGGTGGTGTTGTGGGTTGGTGCATAGATTATTAGATAATCGAAATTGGATTTGAATGTTAGCAGACGTTTAAAGTTAAGTCTTATATATTATGATTTAGCAGTTTGATTAAATTTATAGGTAACTCAACCAGTAAGGTCTTTGTATGTCAAGTTAATTAGATACTAGATAAGTGAAAATCTTAATAAGTTAGCTGGACATCATACTAGATAAGAAAGTCTTACCAAATCAAGGGCATCACGCAGCTAAATCTAGACAGATTAGTGGATTAGACATCTAACAAGATGAATTTGATGGATCAGTAAGAACAGAAGATCAAGTCAGAAGAAGTGATCGGATGTTGAGTAGTCGAAGCCTAAATGGGTCTAGAGGATCGGAGTTTTAACCAATGGTAAATTAAGATAGGTTCATGGAGTAGAGTAATTCTTCCAAAAATAAGAACGAGTGAGGATGAGTTTGTTGGTTCTGCAAGCACTAGCTAATTAAATCTGTGTTTTGATATTAGCAAATGTTCAAAGTTAAAGATTACTATGATCTAATAAGGTTGATTAAATGTGTAGGAAAGTTTTAGCTGAGGCTAAGCAAAGAAGTCCTAGTCAAGTGGAATGGGCAAGGAAGTCCTAGTCGAGTTGATTGGGCAGAAGTCTTGTCAAATCGAGGACGTTAGGCAAAAGTTCTAGGAGTCGAGGATACAAGACATGAAGTCTTGGAGGTTGAGAACACCAGGCAAAAGTCTAAGCTGGTCAAAGATCGGATACCTTGCAGGAAATTCTGAAGGTCAAGATCGAATGTTGAGCAAAAGTCCATATAGATCTAGAGGACTAGATGTTTGGCAACAAGTAAACTCTCTTATGAGAAGTATGTGAGGACACATTCTCCATTGAGGGAACAATAGGTGTTGGTCTGATCTAGGGTTTCACTGGAAATCTAAAAGTCAGAACTGAACAATTCAAAGATTGTCAAAATCATTCTATTTTCATATTATTATGTTTTCTATGCTAACTCTATGATGTAAAAGTTAAAAAGCCTGGAAGTGATGATCCAAGCGCCTAGAAGTGTTAATCTAGGCGCTTGGAGGTGAGGATCCAGGTGCCTAGAGGTGCTGATCTAGGTACCTAGAAGGAATCCAGGCACTCTAAGCCGATACAAGCGCCTAAAAGGGATCCAAACACCCTTATCATCTCGGCTCGCGGTAGGATGAGGTGACAATTATAAGTACCCCGGGTTAGTTTTGATGTAGTCAACTAAATAATAGTCATAGTAAATGAGATATTGACAGTTTTTGGACTGTCCGGGGCTGACTTCGGATTTCTAACTGGAAATCCTAGGTTGATCCAACACCTACTGTTCCCTCTGCGGGGAACGCGTCCTCACCTACTCAACTCAGGAGATTTACCTGATGCCAGCACGATCCTCCAGATCGACTGGACTTTTGCTTGGCGCTCGATACTTTCGGACTTTCTGCTTGACGCCCGCTCCCCGACCCGTCCAGTTTTCCACCTGGTTCGCGACACCAGGACTTCCCACCTAGGGTTACCACCCCCTAGGACTTTTGCCTAAAGCACTCGACTCGCCAAGACTTTCCGCATAGGGTTACCACCCCCTATGACCTAGGGTTATCACCCCCTAGGCTTTTCCACCTGCCTAACCGCAGCTAGAACTTTTGCCTAAGTATAATTAGGACTTTCCTATAAGCTTATTCAAACTGTTAGATCACAAACCAACTTAACTTTGAACCTTTTGCTATTATCAAAACACGGGTTCGATCGTCGGATGCTTCCAACACCAACATAATTCCTTATAAGTTATTTTTTTTCACTTTCTCTTGTACTTTCTCATTCCATCACCAAGATTCCTTACTTAGTGGTGCATGTCTCTTTGACTCACAGATTACTCTCTTAGTTATTATTTTTAACTTTGATATCATTTTATCCCATGTCATATTAGAATCACTATATATTTCACCTAATACTTGTACTCCTACCTTATCCTTAAACATATTTTGCTTCTCATTCTTTAACTTCCACCAGTTAATTCTAGGAGTCATATGTATTTTATTTCTATTGATACTATGTTTGAGACATATATCTAATACTACTAATCTATATTGGATAGTTAAGCTTTCTCTAGGGATGCCCTTGCAATCTTTACAAACCTTTCTACCCTTCTTCCTAACTATAAGAAAGTCAATTTACAATTTATTATTCTCACTTTTGAACGTGACAAAATGTTCTTCTCTTTTCTTAAAAAATATATTAGCTAATATAAGGTCATAGGCTATCATAAAATCTAATAAAATTTTCTTTTCCTCATTTCTCGTTTCAAACCTATAACCCCCATCTATCCTCTCATATTCCTCATTTTTTCACTTCGACATACTCATTTAAATCATCTCCTATTAAAATTATTTTATTTGACAAAATATTTTGTAATATTTTATCTTAGTCATCCAAAAACTTTAATTTGATAACTTCATCTAATCCTATTTGTGATGCATATATGCTAATTATATTCATAGTTTTTTTCACCACTATTATCTTACGGGCTATAATTCTATCCCCTTTTCTAACTGCTCCTATAACTTCATCCTTTAATGAACTATCTGTAATAATACATTCTCCAATTCTTATTTTACTCTTTCCTATGTACCATAACTTAAAACCTAAGTTCTCTATCAATTTTAACTTTTCACCTACCCATTTTGTCTCTTGTACATATAAAATACTAATTCTTCTCCTAATTATCATTTCCACTACCTCCATTGATTTACTAGTGATGCTTCCTATGTTTCATGTTTCAAATTTTAGATTATTAATTTTCCTATCATATTTATTCTTATTCAACCTATAATGTGAGAACTCTTGCCTATTTATCAAAACACATAAGTTCTCATGGACATGGAGTGATCCTAGCTGATATGTTATAGTTGAACCCTACAATGTGAACTCTTACATATTTAGTACTACACCTGAGTTCTAGAGATATAGCAGTCCTTGTCGAGATATTATAGTTGAATCATATAATACGTTCCTTCTATGGAACAACCTAGCATTAACAAAATAGTTTAATGAATCTATTCATTGAATATTTACCATAGTTTTAATGCTGGTTGGCAACATAACGCAACCCTCCTCATTTATCCGAGTTTGGGATCACCCATGACTTGTTCGTCACGGGAGGAATTTTTTTAAGAAAAATAGATGAATATTTTAAATATTATTTTCCAAAACTAATAATTTTTTTTTTCAATCATACTTTGACTATATGGAAATCATTCTTTAATTGCTTGCTTGGATTATAAGGAAATCTTACTTAGCTATTTTTTTCTCAAGTTTTTCCATAATAAATTATTGCTTAATCTTATTACTTCAATTAAATATTCATCTTCTAGAAAGTTTAATATTTTTTTTTTAAAGTTGCCTTTAATTTCAAAAACAAAAATTTATATGTTAAAGCATTTTTTTGAAAAATCATAAAAATGCCAATTATTTTCCCAAATTTCATTAGGAAAATTGAGTGAACATTTTCAAAAACTAGAGCGAATATTTTTTAACTTGCAACATTTTTAAAACTAGCCTTTCAAACCTTGCATATATTAGATGTTTAGAACAATACTTATGTTCTGATTTCAAAATATTTTTTTTTTACAAATTTTACTTTCTATTCCTAACAACCTTTTTTTGATAAATAACAAAGAGGGTAAGTGTAACGACCCAATTTTCCTCATTAGGAGTTCTAAAAGTTCTTAAAAATATTTAGAAATATTTTAGAAATATTCTAAAGATTTTTAGAGTATTTTTATGTAATTTTTGGAAGTCGTTTGGTATTTTTACTAAACGAAGGAAGTTTCGACAAAAAAATATCTAAGCCGAGAATTGAACCCACGACCTTTGACTCGGTCAAAACCAAGCTAACCAAATGGGCAAACAGATTTTTCTATTTAGAAAAGGTAGCGAATTTATTTAAGATAGTTAACAAAATATTATAAAAGGGATAAGTTGATATTGGATTTGTTTGTTTAGAAAAGATCGCGAATTTATTTAAGGAGTTAACAGAAATATTAAGTTATAAAAAGGGAGAACTTAGGGATTATTTTCCAAAACCTAAACCTCTCCTCTCCTTTTCTCTCCCGACGGCACGGCGTCTCCTATTTGGGTGAAGGAAAAAGGGGGGGGATCTAGGGTTCCTCTCCGGCGGTCGACCAAGGGAGATTTCCGGGAGATCTTCACATGGTTGTGATCCTCTCGTCAAGGGGAAATCGTGAGCACGAAGAAGGGGTCGAAGCTTGCAATTTCCGCAACCCCTAGAAGTTTTCTTTCCGGTTGTAAGCCCAAGAACGCAAAGGTAAGTGCTTCTCACCTGCAGTAGGAGTAGTTTCAGACCTTTGTTCTTCTTGAATTCGAAGCATGAGGAGCATTATAAGTGCAGATTTTAATTAAGTCTATGGTGCAGATTTTAATTAAGCTTATAGTGCAGATTTTTATTTAAGCTTATAGGGTAGATTTTAATTAAACCTATAGTGCATATTTTAATTAAGCTTATAGTGCAGATTTTTATGTAAGCTTATAGTGCAGATTTTAATTAAGCTTATAGTGCAGATTTTTATGTAAGCTTATAGTGCAGATTTTAATTAAGCTTATAGTGCAGATTTTATTAAGTATTAGTGCAGATTTCTGTTGAGCATTAGTATGCAGAATGTTTATTAGCATAGTATGCAGAATTTTAATTAGTATAGTATGCAGATTTATTTTTGTTAAACTGCAGTTTTGGAACTTCTTAAACACAGCAGTTTCAGTTATTATAGCATTCAATTTAGTTTGTTTGAGTATTCGATTTCAGTTTGTTTAAGCATTCTAGGTTGTTTAAGCATTTACATTTCAGTTTTGTAAGAAGCAATCTTTTATTAGAAGTATTAACAAGTATAAGAAAGATAAAGAAAAGAAAGAGAAAGGCCAAGGCCTTAAGTAGATCCCAAAATCAAGACTTTAGGGATTTTGGCACACAAAGTGCTTATTAAAATGCCAAGGCATTTAAAGAAGAAGTAATTAAGATAATAAGATATTTTACTTTCAAGAGGCTAGTACCCGACTTCCGAGGTTGTCGTTAAACAAATCCAGGTGTCCAATTCCAAGGTCTTGGCCTTGGTAGACCGAGGTCTGCTCTTTTAGGATTGGTGGCTTGCTACCCCAACCTATTAGGGAACGCGCATAAGATGGTACTATGCCTGGGCCCAAGAAGAAAGTTGATTATTATTTTGAAGTATTATAAGTATAAGTTTTAGAACAAGTAAAGTAAGTTTTACATTAGTATAAAAGTATTAAAGAAGAAGTTTTTAAACAAGTGAAATAAAAGAATAAGTTTAGAACAAATGAAATAAGTTTCATTTTGTTTTAAAAACAGCAAGTTGAGTTTTCTTTTATGCTAGCATGTTATTTAGATTAGCTTACTGTTCTTTGCTATTAGAAGAGCATGAGTAGCTTTACATGTTTAGCATATCAGTATGTTTGTTTCTTTTACTAGTAGATGAGCATGAGTAGTTTCCCTTTTGAGCATTCAGTTTTAGTTTTCAGTATATGTACATGCATATCGAGATTTTGTGAGTTAGATAGCGCTTACTAAGCAATTTTGCTTATAGTTGCATTTTCCTCTTACTGCAGATAAAGGAAAGGAAAAGTTATAGCAAAGGAAGGCGACAAGGAGGTGCGGATGGATATGTGATGCCTGGACTATAGAAGCCTTGGGACCTAGCATAAGAATTTATTAAGATTGTCATTTATTAACAAAGAGTTGAGTAGAATGTATTAGATGAATCATTTAGTCTTTCGCTGCTAGTTAATTGTATGTTTTGAGTTCTCTGAGAGTTTTAGGAATTACTATCAACATGTGTGTAATGTTAGTTAAGTAAAATTAGTAGTCCAGTAACGCTCCGCCCTCACAGTCCAGTAGTGAGGAGGGTGGGGTGTTACAGTAAGAAAGGTTAAGTTAATCTATTTTTAAAGATAAAATATATAAATTTTTAAAATAGATTTTAAAAATATGTTTTTAAAATCTTGATGGGGAGAGTGTTAAATTAAGGGAGAGTGTCTTTTAAAAACTCCTTACTTTAAAAATTTAAAAGCATTTAACACTTGAAAAACTCTAACTTCTTACTTTAAAATGTTTTTTTATGTGTTAAAATTTATCTTAAAAATATTATGTTTTACTTAACTTTGAACTAAATTGTCATAAATTAAAAAGGAGTAGATTATTGGTGCTGAAAGCACTATCTATTCAAACTTGTATTATGATATTGGTAAAGGTTCAAAGTTAAGGGTTACTGTGATCTAACAAAGTTGACTAAGTGTACAAGAAAATCCTAGTTGAGGCTAGGTAAAGAAGTCCTGGTTAAGTGGACTCGGCAAGGAAGTTCTAGTTAAGTAGACTAGGTAGAAGTCTTGACAGATTGAGGATGTTGGGCAGAAGTCCTAGGGGTCGAGGATACTAAGCATGAAGTCCTATAGGTCAAGGACACTAGGTACAAGTATAGGTGGGTTGAGGACCAGACGTCGACGGTCCAGCTGCTCGGCAGTAGTCTAAGCGCCTGGAAGTGGATAAATTAGCGATGAAGGGGATCCAATAGGCCTTTGTGGAGGAGCCTGGAAGGGATCTAGGTGTTTAGAAAGGGCTAAAAAAGAAGGATTTGACCAACACTTTAGAGACATCATTCTCCACTACTTTTATACTTGTGTACTGCTCCGAAATCCACTCTACGATGCCAAAATGTTACTCTAACAATAATACCAAAAGTGTTACTCTTGCTTGTCAGTAAAATTATGTTATTTCTAATTCATTTCTTTTTTCTTTTGTAATAGTCGAGTTTTTAGTGAATTACCCAATAAAAACACTTAACGAGTGCGGGTCTTGGACTAGCAATACAAGCTGTAAACCAAGTAAAACAAAGTGTGTTAGCATTGTTTCTATTGCTTATTATTTCGTTGCTTTAACTCATGTTTTCAAAAAATATGAAAAGTGATGAGCACTATTCACCCCCTAGTTCTTCTTTCAATCCCATAGAGTCCTCATTATGGGGATAACCTTAGGCGATGATCTGACTAACAGTTCCACTTGGAATTCAAAGTCGAGATCGAACATTTAGGTAACTGTCAAACCTGCATTATGCTTAAATTATCATATTTATGTACTTATTCAATTTTTGTAGAGATTGGCCCGATTGGTAGACCGAATGGTTCGGTAGATCGAAAGGTTGGTTCAAAAAATCGAATGTTAAGGTGTCATTTAAACTGCCCTTTGTGCTGACATGGCATCCGACGTGGACATGATAAGTCTCAGATTGCCAATGTCACATAGGAAAAGGACGATTTTGCTAACATGGCATGAGGATAAGTTTTGACTAGCTGTTGTGGCAGAGGACACAGTCAAGGATAAGGATTGTGGTGCTGATGTGGCAGAAGATCATCATTGAGGAGTTGATGTGGCGAAAGGAGATTAGATGAGGAATTGATCGGTAGGTCGATCAATCGAATCTAGATCAGATTTTTGAGGCGGTCAGTATACTGATCAGCCTGATTGATAGACCGATCTAGGTCTATAAAAGAAGGCCTCGAACAAAGCTCATACATCAATTGCTCAAGTGCTCCTACTCTCGCCTCACTCTAAAACTCTAATGCTATGATGAATCACTACTCCAACAGCCACATTTAACTCTAAGATATTTCAGTTGTCAGTATACTTAATTTCTGCAAGTTCATGTTCTATCATCTTCATACTTTATTCTTTAAAGGAATGGTAAATGTATTACCGTTTGTTAGTTTTTTTGTAAAACATGAGTCTCTTTTTCTTTTTAGAAAGAGATAACTAGTGGATTGCCCATAACAAATGATCAACGATTATGGGCCTTGGAGTAGCTGTCAGAGGTTGTGAACTAAGTAAAAACAAATAGGTCTTTTGTGTGCTTAAGTGTTCTCTGTATACCAATTAAAACAAATGTGTCTTTTGCGTGCTTAAGTGTTCTTTATGTTTTATTTTCATTGCTTACTTTGAAAAAGATAAAAAAAAAGTTTTAAATGAGAAAAAGTGGCGCGCGCTATTCATCCCCTCTAGTTCTTCTATGATCCTATAATTGATATCAAAACAGGGGTGCTCTGAATTGGTGTAACCACCAATTGAGAAATTTTTTATTTGCTTAGTATGTTCTCGCACTATTAATCCAAGACTAAGTCTTGGTATAGTTTTTTTGTTTTTGTTTGTGCAAGATTTTCTTTGATGGTCCATTAAGAATACATCATGGTTCGACCATCATTATTTTTCGACGATGACTTTGGCTACTAGAAAGCCAAGTTATTTTCGGCGATGACCACTGTTATATATCAAGAGAAACGTAATAATTATTTTTTCAGTAACCTAACTCGGTCTTAAAAGGGTAACTTATTAGTTTTCACTCACAATAATTATTTTTTTATCCCTTATTTTTTTTTTTGCTAAGTGATTACAAAGTCTAGCACTTGAACAAACTCTTTTTTTTCTCTCTCTCTCTTTTTCTTTTAGGATTCTAACTTTTCCTAATAAGTTGACATGATTCGAGTTTATCCAACAACCAAAATATAGTTGACAAGTCACCTAGTAAGTAAGAGTACAAGTCAAGTTCTATGAATCATAACTATTTTTAGAAATATCTACTATCAAAGTCAAGCATAGTGTGACAAGATCCTAAACTAGGCCAACACTCAAATTTCTATGGTAAAAACAATGCTCACTCCATGCTACTATAGATAGGAAAAATTAAATCGCTAGACATACTAGCAAACATAATAACAATAACATAAATATCTAGAACTAGTGTGCTAGCATCTTTTTATGAGGAACAAACAAAGTGACATTATATATGATGCAACTATAAGAAAAATTATTATGTAAAGAGAAATATGACAAAACTAACTAACAACCCCTATATCCAATATTTTCATTCCTCTTCAACTTTGATTCTTAAAAAAGAAAATAAGATAAGGAAAACTAAGTAGGGGGTTAGGGTTAGGAAAAAGGAAAGAAGGAAGATCATGGGAGGCATGACCCTTGCTTGCTCTTGGTGAAATTTGGCACAGAAGCTTTATTATTATTTTTTTTCAGGCGCCCGATACGGCCTGTGCCGGTTGGCAAGAACTGTGCTTGCTCTTGGTGGAATAAGTACTAGATGCTTGAGGGGAGGCTCATACCATAAGAGTAATGGTGGTCTTTTGTTTGAGGGGAGTATTGTTAGGAATACAATCAAAGTTTCATATTAGAAATACATGAAAAAGATCATAAATTTAAAAGACGAAAGATATATAGAATCGTAGAAGTCGAGAGAGGGGGTGAATCTGTAAATTAGCAATGAAATAAGAGTAAAAGCAAAGACATAGAAGCACGATTGATTTTACTTGGTTTGTAGTCCAACGACTACTACTCCAAGGCCTAGATCACTTCTGATGGGCAATCTAATATAGTTATTCTCTTTGAAAACTTTCAGAGAACAAGCAGATTCATGCAAATATAAGATAAATAGTAACAATAATATGCAAGTACAATATATACCAAGAACAATATGATAGAGATGAAGTTTAGGTTGTCAAGAGCCTCCCAATGTTGTAGTAGTTGAAGCTTGCACTAGTAGTAGTAGTAGAGACATGAATGAGCATGGAGTCGATTACCTTTCCATCAATGGAACCTTCTATCCATCGACTGAACTCCGTGCCCTTCCTTGTTTGCTCTGATCCAATCCGTTCGATCTCGTAAATCACATTGTTCGATCAACTAATCCACTTTATCTGTCGATAGAACCTCTGAATTTCCTTTCCTATGCAATACAATTTGATCATTTGTCATTACTTTTTATGGTTCGATCGATTGATCCCTTTGATTTGTCGATGGAACAATCTATTTACCATTTTTTGCTTTGCCATGATATAATCTTTACCATGATGACTGGATCGATTGACTAAACCCCACATTCAGTCAACTGAACCCTCAGTCAACCTAGAACTTTATTTATCTGTAAAATAAAGTTAGCACAAATAGAATAATAATAGTAGTCTTACAAAATAGAGTTAGATAATAAATAATAAAGATACATGAATATGACAGTTAGGACTATCTTGATCTCAACTTAGAAACTTCTGTTGGTTTCTAAAAATTGGATCAATGCCTAAGGTGTTGGTGCTAGAAGTACCAAATAATTGAATATAGTTTTGATATTAACAAAAGGTTCAAAGTTAAGTTGTGTTGTGATTTAACAAGATTGACTTAGTGTGTAGGAAAGTCTAGTTGAGGCTAGACAAAAAAGTCCTGGTCGAGTGAAATGGACAAAGAAGTCCCGATCAAGTGGACTGGGCAGAAGTCCTAGGGGTTAAGAACACTAGTCGAGAAGACTTAGGGGTCAGAGATACTAAGCAGAAGTCTAGACAGATCGAGGATAGGATGTAAATGAGAAGTCCCGAAGGTTAAGATCAGATGTGATGTGTGGGAAAATTCATAAGTGCATGAAAGTGTCATCAAGTAATAAAAGATCAAATTCACATAGACTATGAATTAAGTACTAGTCGAAATGACAAAATAGATTATCTAGAGAATCGAGCATGGTTGAAGTCACGAACAAGCTTAAGAGAAATGAGAGAGAGAGAGAGAGAGGGAGAGAGAAGAAAGAGTTGAGAAAGGTTTGAGGGAGAGGCAGAGAAGAGAGCTGAGTCAGGGAAGTGAGTGAAGGGTCAAGTGATTCTAGGACTTTGATTTCACCCAAATGATCATAAACACCCTAAACCCTAAAACCTAATTTATGTAGTATATCATTCTATAGTATCCAATGTGAACTTTTGCTTCTGCAATGACATATCAACCTTAATCATTATCTACTTTCGAAAGGATCTTAACTATTATTTAAATATAGGAGGGACCCTGTCACAACCTTTAATTAACCATGTTTCCTACTGAGTGACAACGAATCATGTTTGATTTATTAAGCTCTATGATGGCCTAGGGTTCCTTGCGGTATACTGTGTTACACTTTCATATCTAACTCTCCACGTCTCAGTTTTCTATGGGTCGAATGGTCAAGTGTTCCTTTTGGTTCATCCCCAAACCCTCATGGGATATGAATCTCATACTTTTTGCATTGAAGTTGTGTTAATACAATATATCCAGACAATAAATACATTTTATCAAACAAAAACATGCAACATATAGATTGAACAAAAAGATGTTCACATATCAAAAGGGATACTCCGTACATCCTAGAATCAAGAAAACTACTTCATAACAAGGGAATTGCAAACCAAAGTATGGATCAAATCAGAGAATAGAGATAGAGAAATGCTTAGGGAGAAGATTTCTGATGCCTTCAGAGTGGTTCCCTTATGCTGAAAGTGGATGGATCACTGGAGTGGATGAAGATGAGTGCTCTAAGGTTTCCCCTATAAGAGAAAATCCTCTCCCAAGGAGGAGGATGAAGTGCTCTGGTCCAATATGAGTCAAGCAAGGGTTTTCTTGACCCTTTTATACCTCCTTCATATATTCCAGATCTACCCTCATTTGATGGGCTTGACCAAAATCGATTTTTCACCTCTTGGACCAAGTTTTCTTGGGTTGAACTTGAATAAAACTTGTAGAGCTTGAAAATATCTATATTTTAATGGGTTGTTTGACCTTTATCTCCCATCGAGTCAAAAGTTTTAACCTTTTGAAGTTTGGTCTACAGTTTGAGTCGAGCAGGACATATATGCTAGATTTACAAGACTCTATTAAAATGGATTTTTCAATCATTAGATCTAGTTTTCTCAGACTGGATCCTAAATCAATGTTGTAGATCTTGAAGTCATCTACATTTTCATAGGTAGTTCAACCTGTAAATCCAACCGAGCCAAAAGTTATGACCATTTTACTTTTGGTCAGTAGTAGAGTCTAGAGGTTGACATGGGCCGTACACTCCAATATGGACACATATGTGAAAATAGCCGATTTGGACACATGCCATGCTTACCGCACGACCTGGCCGTATGGGAAGCCGTTGGTGGCATTTTAGCATTGCATTGCACCCGATTTTTCCTTATGAATATGCTTATGTCATGGGGCATTACCGGAGCGTGTTCCTTGATTAAAACTTTATTTTGATGATCCTTTGAATCCTTTTTCTTCACGGACACTTCATGTGTTTGGCTTGATAATGAGGTATGGTTAGCCCATGTTGAGTCTTTTTTGGCTCTATTCTTCATCTTTCTAGGCCGTAGGAGCACACCCGTGTCATTGGATATGGCCAGAGAGTGCTCCTTGCTTCAACTTCACTCTCCAAGGGGTTTATGCCAATGTTGTCAAAACTGTTTCATACACCGTTTCATTTTTCTTACTGATACGGTATATTTCGGCATCGGCTTGTTTCGATGCACCATTTCGGAGTGCACCGTTATAAGTAAAATGTCCATAATTATAATACATACACACAAAATACACATATTTTCTATATATTCCATTGACAATAATATTTAACAACGCTACTTATATTGTTCATACATTTCACACAATAATGTTTATATTGTTCATGCATTTCACATAGTAGTAATATTATCCAAGCATATATAAAAGCTACTAATTGTTAAAAGTTCAATATGTAGACAAATAAGCCACTGATCATCATCAAATACATAAATAGAAGGATCAAAATCTAGTATAGGTGCAATAACACCATTGTTGGTGCTGGAAGCATCCGACGATCGAACCCGTGTTTTGATAATGGCAAAGAGTTCAAAGTTAAGTTGATTTGTGATCTAATAGTTTGAATAAGCTTGCAGGAAAGTCCTAAGTGTACTTTGGCAAAAGTCCTAGCTGCGGTTAGGCAGGCGGAAAACCCTAGGGGGTGGTAACCTTATGTGGAAAGTCTTGTCAGGTCGAGAGCTTCAGGCAAAAGTCCTAGGGGGTAGTAACCCTAGGTGGAAAGTCCTGGTGTCGCGAACCAGGTGGAAGACTAGACGAGTCGGGGAGCGGGCGTCCAGCAGAAAGTCTGGAAGCATCGAGCGCCAAGCAAAAGTCCAGTCGATCTAAAGGATCGTGCTGACATTAGGTAAATCTCCTGAGTGGAGTAGGTGAGGACGCGTTCCCCGCAGAGGGAACAGTAGGCGTCGGATCGACCTAGGGTTTCCGGATGGAAATTCAAAGTCAGACCCGGACAGTCTGAAGATTATCAATATCTCATTTACTATGACTATTATGTGCTAACTTTGTTTTGCAGGGTATGTGTTTGGGACTAACACATTTTGCAGGAACAAAGGTGCAAGTCACACCTCGGATGAACAGTGTCCGAGGCGCCTCCATAGAGCTTGGAGGCACCTCAGGTGCAGAGGGTGAGCTGGTTGCGCAGCAGGCTTGGAGGTGCTTCAGACGGAGATGGAGGTGCCTTGGACCAGAGCTTGGAGGCGCCTTGGAGTGACCATGAAGGTGCCTCAAGCAGGATAAGAGGTGAACTTTTCAGCACTGATCCACGCGGTTGACTCGACGTGTTGGAGGCGCCCTGGATGGTGTTGGAAGCGCCTCCAGCAGTGCATAAAAGGGGGTCTCGAGGCAGCAGTAAAGACAACAATTCCTAAGTGCTTCTACTACAACGTGCTACTCCAAAAGACGTCCTGAAGTGATGTTACAAGCCCCCGACGACCCAGAGCTCTGAGATTTTGATTCTGTCGTTGGTATAATAGTTCTTTATTGCACTTATTGTAATACAAATTTGTACTCTTTTCCGAGCTTATAGTTGTTGCCCACCGGAAGCGATCAACGATCGCGAGCTTTGGAGTAGGAGTCGTCACAGGCTCTGAACCAAGTAAATCCCTGGTGCCTTTCTGTGTTTGTTGTCTTTTACTTTATTCCGCTGCTTTAACTCGATAGTTTTACGAATCTGAAATGCGAAATAGCCACGAGCGCTATTCACCCCCCTAGCGCTTCTCGATCCAACAATTTGTATCAGAGCGGGGTCGCTTCGATTTGGTGCAACCACCAATCAAGCATTTTTTTTGTTGTGGTTATTTTCAGTTTTACGGAGTCAATTAGAATTAGCTTAATAGCTACATTCTAATTCTTTTTACGAATCAATTTTTGCTCGAAATTGGTGCAACACCACTCGAGCTCGTTATTTTAAATTTTTCCCGCACTACTAATCCAAGACCTAGTCTTGGGACATCTCATTCTATTTTGTTCTTGCATATTAATTAAATGGCCCAACAAGAAGGTTACAACACCGTTCGCCCCCTCTCTTCACCATAGAAGATTTCGGGTACTGGAAAGGACGAATGAAGAATTTTCTAAAAATCCAGTTTGAGATGTGGATGATCGTCAAGATTGCGTTTCAACTGCCAACCGACGAAGATGGCAAGCCTACACCCTGTGAGAACTGGGAACCAGCTCTAATCAAGAAGGTAGAAGCCAATGCTAGAGCAACCTGCACCCTCCAGTGTGGACTGACCAAGGAAGAGCTCAATAGAGTTGGTCCTTTTTCAACCGCAAAAGAGCTGTGGGAGAAGTTGATCGAATTGCACGAGGGCACCTCCGACACCAAGGTAAGCAAAATAGATTTGTTGTTTAATAAATTATATAATCTCAAAATGCAGGAAGGAGAGATAGCAAGTCAACTCTACGCACGTATTCAAGCATTCTCAACTCCCTCCACGCGATCGGGCAAAGGGTCGAGAATAGGGATATAATAAGGTATGCTCTCAACACGTTTCCGAGGAGTACATTGTGGGCACCAATGGTAGATGCCTACAAAATCTCCAAGGACTTATCTTCTATAAAATTAGATGAATTATTCTCTGAGTTCGAATTACATGAGCAGACTAATGTACAGCCAACCGAGAAGGGCATTGCTTTGGTTGCAGGTACAAGCAGAACATGCGAACCAAGTGTTAGAGTGTATACTGAAAGCCTAAGCTTTTGTAAACATTTATTTTGAATAAAGAATCACATTTGGTCAAATTGTCTACATTTAGTTGTAGTTGTTCAATTAATTTATATTGTAGATAACATAGTATGTGGTGCCACATACAGAAGATGATGTTATCAGTACCTTATAAATTATAAACAGTAGCTCACGACCAAAATGGAAAAGAACAAACCATTGGAAGGTCGTAGTGTAATTAGGAATTAGTTTATCTTGACTATATAATTACACTAGTACACCTAGAGTGTATTGAGTAAGACCATTTGAGTTTGTTTCTTTTATACTGACTTTATAAAGGAACAAATACCTCAGTTATTATGAAAGTGTGTACTCTTAATCCTAATATAATAACAAGCACATATATTTGATATTTATTTCTTTAATTTATCAATGGGTGAGATTTAGTTCGATGAATCAATAAGCTCGATAAGTTGGGAAATGATATCACTTATAGTGTGTGTTGTTGATTATAGAAGGAAACTGTGTCCTAGTAATCTAGGTTGATAATGTCCCCAAGATGAGCTCATAAAGATTGTCATGTTAAACCCTGCAGGTGGACTTAGTCCGACATGACGATAAGGTTGAGTGGTACTATTCTTGGATTAAGATATTAATTAAATGAGTTGTCAGTAACTCACTTAATTAGTGGACATTCGACATCTTAAACATAGGGAGACTAACACACTCATAATAAGAAGGAGCCCAAAAAATGTAATTTGGGATTGGTGCAGTAGTTCAATAATAGTTCTCTAGTGGAATGAATTATTATTGATAAAATTAAGTTGTGTGTTCGGGGCGAACACGGGATGCTTAATTTTATCGGGAGACCAAAACCAATTCCTCCTCTCGGTCCCTATCGTAGCCTCTTAATTATAGAGTACTATACCCACCTATACCCACCTTCTATACCCACCTAAAGAGGGCCGACCAAGCTAGCTTGGGGATTAAGCTAGGGTCGGCCTAAGCATGGTTTATGGGTGGCCGGCCCTAGCTTGAACCCAAGCTAAAGGGGGTCGGCCCTAATGAAAATAAAAAGAATTTTAATTTTTATTTTTCTTATGTGGAAGATATAATTTATTGGAGAGAATTAAAATTAAAATATCTCTTCTACAAAAGATTAAGAAAAGAGATTAGATCTCTTTCCTTATTTGTAGATAGGAAAGATATTTTATTTTTTCTCTGAAAATTATTCACATGTTGAAAAATTAAATTATAGAAATTTCTTTTTATCAACCATGAAGAGATTTTTGAAGAGAAATTTTATTTTTTAAAATTTCCGAAAATAAATTAGGAAGTTTTAATTTGTTGATTGAAACTCTCCTAATTTGTCCTTTTGATTGTGGCCGGCCATTGTATGGATAAAGAGGAAGTTTTATTTAATTCTTCCCAATTAATTCATGTCAAGGAAAGTTAAGGAAATTTTATTATAATTAAATTTCCTTATTTGCCAAAGCTAAGGAATATAAAAGAGGGGGTTGGGGTGCCTTCAAGGGACACAACTTCTATTATTCTTCTCCCTCTTTTCTTCCTTGGTGTGGCCGGCCCCTTCAAGCTTTCTTTTCTCCTTGTTGTGGCCGAACCTCTTCTTTCTTTTGGAGATCAAGTTGTGGCCGGATACAAGCTTGGAGAAGGAGAGAAAGCTTATATCCCTTGGAGCATTGATGGTGTTTTCTCTTCATCCTTGGAGGTGCACTTGAGTTGGCCGAATCTTACAAGGAGGAGAAGAAGGTGTTTTGGTGGTTTCTCATCTCGGAAGATCGTTGCCCACACAACGTCCGAGGTTAGAAGAAGAATACGGTAGAAGATCAAGAGATTTTTCTAGAAGGTATAACTAGTATTTTTCCTTTCCGCATCATACTAGTTATTTTAGGAAATAATACCAAATACAAGAGGAATACGATTTTAGTGTTTCGAATTTGCTTTCGATGTAGTGTTCTTTTGTTTGTTCTTTTCCTTGTGATTTGATTGTTCTTTTCGGTTGACCTAAAGTTATTTTAGGAAATTAAATATTAGCTTTCCTTAAAAGGTTTTGTCTAGTCGGTGGTGGTTGCTCCCATATCCAAGAAGGCCATGTGCCTCGCCATGTCAGTACTGGGAACCAATTATGGAAATTAATATTTAATGGAATTAGTAACTTAGGTGATTTGGATCGAACGTGTTAAGTTCCGCAGGAGATCCAAGTCAAAACCTAAAAGAACATATAGATTAAATTTTGGATCAAACGTGTTAAGTTCTGTAGGCGATCCAAGTTTAATTTAAAAGAACACATGGTAGCTAGGAAAAAGTTCGGACCTTTGTACAAAATTTTTATACAGTGGAACCATTAGGTTTTCCGAGTAGCAACCAACACCAAGACCAAGGCGTAGAACCGAACTAGAATCAGATGAAGAACCTGACTCAGACGATGAAGATGACGAACTAACGGCTGAACTCGTCAACCTTGTAAAGAAGCTCTATAAGAAGAAGAAGGGTTCGACAAAAGGGACCTCAAGAAGGCGGTCTAGTCCAAAGAAGTCCAATCAAGCTCAAAGGTAAAATTTAAAGTGACGTGCTATGGCTGCAACCAGAAGGGACACATCAAAGTCAACTATCCCAACCAAAAGGAGATAAAGAAACAAAGAAGGAAAAAGGTCTTGAAGGCAACACTCGAAGAATCTTCCTCAGAAGACGACGACAACGAACTCGATCAGACGAGTCTCCTTGCACTGATGGCCCGGGACCAGATCAATATGTTCGAGAGTGAGAGCGAATCGGAAGCTGAATCGGAAAGAAGCCACGGACCCGTATTCGTTTCTGAAGGGCCTGACCCTACTGTAAGTATTCCACATTTAAATAATTTAGTTAATTATTTGTTACATAAATTAGCAAAATCCAATATTCGGATCAAGTCACTTTTGAAAGAGGCATCAGCCCTTAAAGAAGTGACTAACTCCCAATCCTTGTCTGAATCCGTTCAGATTGGAACCTCGACTCAAGTCCAAAAGCTTGAGGAAGAGAATTCCAACCTGAAAATTCAAGTCAAGGATTTGAAGACTGCATTGGAACAGCTCACTTTGGGTTCCAAGAATCTTGACCTGATTCTTAGAAAACAAAAGGTCGTATACAACAGATCTGGAATTGGATTCAAACCTAAAAAGAAATATAGATCGTATTTATCATTAGTCAACGAACCAAATAGTAAGACAGTCCAAGCATGAGTACCCGAGTCCAACTTGGTCAATCAAGTTGGACTTGGTCAATATTGGATTTCCAAAGATCAAGTACATTACCTTGATAGACCATATCGAGGCTATGATCCAGGGGGAGCCAAAAGAAAAACTGTATTAATAAATAAATCTTTTAAAATATATATATATATATATATATAATTAAAATATAATTAAATTAAATGTATTTTTATCTAATCTATAAATTAAAATAAAAATATATATTTATATGAAATTATCGATAATATAGGTGGAGACTCCAGAATAGCTAGCACCTCCAAAACTAACCTACCCGGCAGGGTAACCCAAACCAAGCTACCCGACAGGGTAATTAGAACTAACTAGAAAGGGAACAAGTTTAACTTGACCTATTGTAACGACCCGCCTTCTACTAACTAAGCTGTAAGGCCGATCGCTACATTATGCTGTGCCAAATTACTATTGTGAAAATCTGGATTGATTAAAATTTTGCTAAACTGATTACTGGAATATCTGAACTTAATATTCTAGGTGTACCTAGGAGTTGTACACATGCTAGGGAAGATAATCTATGCCTCTCGGATGTCCTGCTAGCTGTAATCAGGCATTTCAATCGATCCATGGATCGATTGGGCTGTCGGATCGATCCCGTGATCGATCCAGCTTGATACTGGCACGGAAGAAGGCTCCGGATCGGTCGGCTGACCGATCCATAAGCGATAGTGTTCTGTATGCTGCTGGATCGGTCTACCGACCGATCCAGGAGTACACTGATCGGTCGGCAGACCGATCAGTGAACTTCGGTACTCTTTGTTCGCGACTGGATCGGTCGGCCGACCGATCCAGTGGCACAACCCAAACTCTTGATCGGTCCGTAGACCGATCTGGGTTCTGATTTCGAATCAGAACCCTGATTTCAGCACTAGTTCGTGCCAAAATCTCATCTAAGAGTTCTAAAATCAATGGAAATAAGTTCTAACATCTATTAACTAGCATTCCAACATAATTACTAACAACTTAAACAAATCTTTCATGGTTTAAACATTCTAAGGTCTAAAAGTGCATAAAGGTGCTTGAGGAAAGAGACTAAGTTCTTAATTTGCTAATCCCTATGGATCTTCATTCCAGGTTCCTGCCACACACACCATCTTTGCATTGAACTCCAGCTTCCTCTGCTAGTCTATCTTCCCTTTACCTCTATCTGCAGTATAAGGGAAAATAGTATCTGTAAGCTTAAAGCTTAGTAAGAAACCATCTACCTCACTAAAACATGCAACTATGCAAACATGTTTTTAAAGAATGCTATTTGAAAACATGCACTGAATTTGTTAAACCATGACATACTGAAGTTACATGGCATAAACACTGAAACATGGCATGCATAATAAAATCTAAGCATGGAGCTATCTCATGATATCAACTAGGAGAAAATAACCTGAAACTGAAACTAAAACTGAGCTAAAACTGAGCTAGTGCTGATCTTAAACTATAATCACATAACTAGATTATGAGTTTGAAAGCTATTATCATAATAAGTGAAAATAGTAATCATGCTGTTGTTTGGGCCCGATAACTGTACTTGCTGTGCGCGCATCCCTAGCTAGACCCGGGATTGCAAGTTCCAAATCTAGTAGGGTTTACTAGGTTATCTGAACCTAGGGACGACTGTGGGAGCCCAACCCAATGGATATCTGATCCTGTACAGTGCCACTGAAAATAAAATACTGATATACCTGAATTTACTTATCTTGCTATTACTAGGTTATCTGAACCTGGTGCTAGGTTGTCTGAACCTAGAGGCGACTGTGGGAGCCCACCCATTGGACCGTAGTCCCATGAAAGCTGTAGTAAGGCTAACTAAGCTATTTTAAATGCTCCCATTGCATCTTCTGAGCTATCAAAAATGCCTAAGTTGCATTTTTCTAAGCTAGTCATTTAATCGAACACCTAGTGTGCTTTAACTCCCCTCTCTATTAGGGAGACTACCTTTAGGCACCCAACAGCATCTAAATCTCCAACTGAAGGGGGAAAGACGTGTCCGACCCATCTAAAGGTACTCACTAAATCCCTAAACCTGCGAGGAGGGTTAAATACACCCTATATGTCGAAAAATCTGCATATAACTAAACTAATGCATAGAAAACCAAACGGAAGCTACTTATACTGCAGGTGAGGGGTTTCTTACCTCCTATTCGTAATTTCTTACGATTCTAATCGCTAGGTTTCCGGAGGAGACGATCCTTTCGACGATCTTCTCGCGTCTAAGCGTTCCTCTCGCGAAGGGGAACGTCCTCGTGTCGGAGATGTCGCCGGAAGGTGTCCTTGAAGCCCTAGGAAGGGAACCCTAGGCCCTCTTGTGGTTGGCGCCGAGAGAAGGAGGAGGAGAGGGAGTCGGCGTGGCTAGGGTGAGGAGAAGGAAAAGTCACGTTAAAAAAAATAACTCTTCACCTATTAAATTCTCTATTTATATTAAGTGGGTAATTTCAGCCCAACTCTAATATAAATTTAATTGCCCCCCTTTCCTTTCAGCACGGCCCTGCTGGGTTCAACTGGTTACTAGCATTATCCCTAAGTCATAGGTCTCGGGTTCAATCCCCGCTTAGGCTATTTTGTTTTTCTAATTATTTTTGCTACTTCCGCTACTCTAAAAATTTCGAAAAAATATCTAAAAATTCCAGAATAATTATAGAATATTTCTAAAATAGTTTTGAGAATTTTCGGGTGTTACAATCCCCCATACCTTATAAAAAGTTCGTCCTCGAACTTAGAATAACTCTGGGTACTTCTGTCTCATGCTGGCCTCTGTCTCCCAAGTTGCCTCTTCTGCTGTGTGACTGTGCCAAATAACCTTGACTAATGGTACTTCCTTGTTCCGCAATTTCTTAACTGCTCGGTCTATTATCTGAATAGGTCGACTGTCATAGCTGAGGTCTTCGCGGATCTGTACCGATTGGGGCTCAATCACCTGGGTGACATCTGGGGTATGCTTCTTCAGCATAGAGACATGAAATACATTGTGGACGGCTGACATTTCCTGGGGTATCTCTAGCTCATATGCTACCTTGCCCACTCTTCTGCTGATAAGGTATGGTCCCACATATCTGGGACTTAGCTTGCCCTTCTTCCCGAAACGCATTACTCCCTTCATGGGAGCTACTCTGAGGAACACTGAATCCCCAACTGAGAACTCTAAAGGTCTGCGCCGTGTATCAGCATAGCTTTTCTGGCGGCTCTGAGCTGTCTCTATCCTCTGGCGGATCTGCTGTATAGCTGCTGTGGTATCTGCTACTAGATCTGTCTGTAGTTCTAGTTCTTTCTGTTCACCACTCTCATACCAGTAGATTGGAGATCTACACCTCCGCCCATAGAGAGCCTCGTAAGGTGCCATACCGATAGTGGCCTGATAGCTGTTGTTGTATGCAAATTCTGCTAGACTCAGATATTTGCACCAACTTCCTTTGAAATCTAGGGCACATGCTCGGAGCATATCTTCGAGTACCTGATTTACTCGCTCCGTCTGACCATCTGTCTGAGGATGGAAGGCTGTGCTGAACTTTAGCTTCGTGCCCAAAGCTAACTGTACACACTCCCAGAAGTGTGATGTGAACCTACTGTCCCTGTCTGAAATAATGGTTCGTGGGACTCCATGTAATCTAACGATCTCCTTGAGATACAACTGAGCTAGCTGTTCCATGGAGTAGGATATCCTGATGGCTAAGAAGTGGGCTGATTTAGTCAATCTGTCGACTATTACCCAGATGGTATCAAAACCACTCGTGGTTCTGGGTAATCCCACTATAAAATCCATATAAATGTCTTCCCACTTCCATTCTGGTATCTGTATGGGCTGCAAAACTCCCCCTGGTCTCTGATGTTCTGCCTTAACCCTCTGACAGGTTAGGCAGGTGCTGACATATCGAGCGACGTCTCTCTTCATCCCAGGCCACCAAAAACGTTTCTTCAAGTCCTGATACATTTTGGTGGAGCCAGGATGCATCGCGTAGGGAGTCTTGTGAGCCTCATCTAGAATCTGCCTCCGTAGTTCCTCCTGATCTGGAACACAAAGTCTGTCGCCAAAGTACACTACCCCGCTATTGGACACTCTGAACTCTCCACCTCCTGATTCTGCTAAACCTTGCTTGATTCTCTGAATTTCAGGATCCTGCTCCTGAGCTGTCTGGATGTCACCAAGCAAGGTAGACTCTAACGTCATAGTAGAGAGCTGTCCGACTATGAGTTCGAGACCGAAATCTGAGATCTCCTTCTGTAGGGGCGGTGACATGGCTGCTAGAGATAATAGGGCAGTACTGGACTTCCTGTTAAGTGCATCTGCTACCCTATTTGCTTTTCCTGGGTGGTAGAGGATATCTATATCATAATCTTTGACCATCTCTAGCCATCTGCGCTGTCGCATATTCAGATCCTTCTGAGTGAAGAAGTACTTCAGACTCTGATGATCTGTATACACCCTGCACTGAGCTCCATACAAGTAATGTCTCCAAATCTTGAGAGCGAACACTACTGCTGCAAGCTCAAGGTCATGAGTAGGGTAATTCTTCCCATATTCCTTGAGTTGTCTGGAGGCATAGGCTATTACCTTGCCATTTTGCATCAGTACTGCTCCTAGTCCCAATTTAGAGGCATCACTATATATATCAAAGCTGTCTGTATTTTCTGGTAGAGTCAGAATAGGTGCACTGGTCAATCTCCTTTTCAGCTCGCTGAAACTGTTCTCACAGTCCTCTGTCCACTGAAACTTCTTGTTCTTCCTGGTAAGAGCTGTCAGTGGGGAGGCTATTCTGGAGAAGTCCTCTACGAATTTCCTGTAGTAACCCGCTAATCCCAGAAAGCTTCTGATCTCACTGGCGTTCTTGGGTCTTTTCCAGTTACTCACAGCTTCTATTTTACTAGGGTCTACCATGATACCATCCTTTGAGATGATGTGACCCAGGAAGGACACCTGATCTAACCAAAATTCACACTTGGTGAACTTGGCGTACAGCTGATTCTGCTGGAGGGTCTGCAATACTGTCCTCAGGTGCTCTGCGTGTTCTTCCTGAGTTCTGGAATAGATAAGGATGTCGTCGATGAACACAATAACAAACTTATCTAAATATTCCCTGAATACTCTGTTCATGAGGTCCATGAAAGTAGCTGGAGCATTTGTCACACCGAAGGGCATGACTACGAACTCGTAGTGTCCGTATCTAGTCTTGAATGCTGTCTTGGGTATATCCCCTTCTTTAACTTTCACCTGATGATAGCCTGATCTGAGGTCTATCTTTGAGAACACTGCTGCTCCCTTTAGCTGATTAAACAGGTCATCTATTCTAGGAAGAGGATACCTGTTCTTGATCGTGACCTGGTTCAGTGCCCGGTAATCTATACACAGGCGCATGCTCCCATCCTTCTTCTTCACGAACAATACAGGCGCTCCCCATGGTGAGTGACTAGGGCGTATGAAGCCTTTGTCAAGCAGCTCCTGTAGTTGCTCATGAAGTTCCTTCAGTTCTGCTGGAGCCATGCGGTAAGGTGCTTTGGAAATAGGGTTGGTTCCGGGAATGAGCTCTATCTCAAATTCAATCTCCCTGTCTGGTGCTAATCCTGGTAACTCTTCAGGGAAGACTGCTGGGTAGTCACTTACGACTCGGACCTCTACTAGCTGTTGGTCCTTGTCCTGACTGGTACTGACTACGTGTGCTAAAAATCCCGTACACCCTGAATCCATTAATCTCTGTGCCTTCATAGCTGAGAGAAACCTCTTGGCCTTTCTTTTGGGTTCTCCGACGAACTCGAACTGTGCTTCTGCTTTAGGTTGGAATATTACTTTCTGCTTACGGCACTCAATGGAAGCACCGTATCTGATCAAGAAGTCCATTCCAAAAATGACATCGTAGTCAGTTATATTTAGCACGATCAGATCACAGAAGGGTTCTCTGTCTGCTATAATGACTGGCACTGCTCTGAGCCAGTGCGTGGATGCCATAATTTCTCCTGAAGGCAGTGTCGTCAGAAAATGACTACTGAGTACCTCTGGAGGTATTGCTAACTTCTCGGCAAATGCCCTGGATACATATGAATGGGTTGCCCCAGTATCGAATAAGACAGTTGTACTTTGCTGTAAAATACTAATCTGACCTGTAACAACTGTCGAGGCATTTGCTACGTCCTCTCTGGTGAGTGAGTAGATCCTCGCATTGGTCATAACTGGAGGGGCTTCTAATCTGCCCTGGCTGATGTGTGGACCATCCAAAGCGGCCTGCATATGATGTAACTGAGCTGACTGGCCTCCATACTGTATCGGCTGTGGTGCAGGAAAGCTAGTCTTGTTCGGGCACTGCTTAGCCATATGCCCTTCCTGTCCACATTCAAAGCATCCTTGTATGCCCTTACGACAAACTCCAGGATGGAATTTCCCACAAGTAGCACACTTTGGATAACTGGGCTGCTTGCTGGCTGGCCCTCCTTTTGGGTAACTCCCTGGTTTGCGCTTGTTGTTAGAGTTCCCTTTCCAGTTAGAGCCATGGGAGCTGTGGCCCTGCTGCTTTTGGGTACCTGAGCCTCCTTGACCCTTAGGTTTTGAGAGGATTTGCTTCTGCTGCTTGATACTATTCTGGTAGTGCTCAGTGGTCAAGGCGCTGCTGACTAGTTCTTCGGTGGTTTGCGGCCTGTGGATGCCGCCAGCCACGTTCATTGCTATTTCCGGCCTCAGCATCTTGAGCATCAACCGGACTCGTTCTTTTTCTGTGCTGACTAGTTCTGGGCATAGAAGAGCCAACCTGTTGAATTTCTTCACGGCTTCCTCCACTGAAAGGTTGCCCTGACGAAACCCTGTGAACTCGTTGTAGTGGTGATTCTTGACCCGCATGTGAAAGAATTCCTCAAAGAACTCCTTCTCGAAGTCAGCCCACAACATCTGGTTCACTAGGCGCTTCGCTCTGATTCTCTCCCACCATATGCGTGCATCCCCTGTCAGGCAGAAGGAGGCACACTTCACCTTTTCGTGTTCTGGCTAGTCCAGAAGCTCCATCGTACTCTCCAGTGTTTTGAACCAGGCTTGTGCATCCCATGGTTCACTAGTGCCTGAGAAGTTCTCTGGCTTAACTCTCTACCACTGGATCAGATAGACTTCTCTCTTTGCCTCTACTGCTGCTGGGGCTACTGGTGCTGTAGGCTGGACTGGTGGAACCTCTAAGACCACTGGTGTCGCTAAGTTAGGCTCCGGGGTGACAGTGGGAGTGTTCTGCTGACTAGCCTTTAAGGTGGCTATTTCCTGTTGCTGTTCAGCTAGCTGCTACTGTAACTGAGCCACTAACGCTGTAAGGTCTGGGGGAGGCACTGAACTGCCTACCTCATGCTGGGGCTCAGTAGCTGGTGTCCTTCTAGCTGGCCGTCCTCGTGCCATTTCTAAAGACATGGAGGACAGGACATGCATAACTAATACAATTATAATTGTATATCTATTGCTATCATGTTATATACTATCACATACTAACATGCATCAATTATTTATAAACATGAGCTATAACAAGAAAGCAAGAAACATAAATAAAGCAGAGGTATTCTTACTTGGAAGCTGCAGGTTCAATGCTGATGTGTGTGTAGGAAGTATGGAACTCTGCTCTGATACCACTCTGTAACGACCCGCCTTCTACTAACTAAGCTGTAAGGCCGATCGCTACATTATGCTGTGCCAAATTACTATTGCGGAAATCTGGATTGATTAAAATTTTGCTAAACTGATTACTGGAATATCTGAACTTAATATTCTAGGTGTACCTAGGAGTTGTACACATGCTAGGGAAGATAATCTATGCCTCTCGGATGTCCTGCTAGCTGTAATCAGGCATTTCAATCGATCCATGGATCGATTGGGCTGTCGGATCGATCCCGTGATCGATCCAGCTTGATACTGGCACGGAAGAAGGCTCTGGATCGGTCGGCTGACCGATCCATAAGCGATAGTGTTCTGTATGCTACTGGATCGGTCTACCAACCGATCCAGGAGTACACTGATCGGTCGGCAGACCGATCAGTGAGCTTCGGTACTCTCTGTTCGCGACTGCCAACTTTCTGTTCGCGACTGGATCGGTTGGCCGACCGATCCAGTGGCACAACCCAAACTCTGATCGGTCCGTAGACCGATCTGGGTTCTGATTTCGAATCAGAACCCTGATTTCAGCACTAGTTCGTGCCAAAATCTCATCTAAGAGTTCTAAAATCAATGGAAATAAGTTCTAACATCTATTAACTAGCATTCCAATATAATTACTAACAACTTAAACAAATCTTCCATGGTTTAAACATTCTAAGGTCTAAAAGTGCATAAAGGTGCTTGAGAAAAGAGACTAAGTTCTTAATTTGCTAATCCTTATGGATCTTCATTCCAGGTTCCTGCCACACACACCATCTTTGCATTGAACTCCAGCTTCCTCTGCTAGTCTATCTTCCCTTTACCTCTACCTGCAGTATAAGGGAAAATAGTATCTGTAAGCTTAAAGCTTAGTAAGAAACCATCTACCTCACTAAAACATGCAACGATGCAAACATGTTTTTAAAGAATGCTATTTGAAAACATGCACTGAATTTGTTAAAGCATGGCATACTGAAGTTACATGGCATAAACACTGAAACATGGCATGCATAATAAAATCTAAGCATGGAGCTATCTCATGATATCAACTAGGAGAAAATAAGCTGAAACTGAAACTAAAACTGAGCTAAAACTGAGCTAGTGCTGATCTTAAACTATAATCACATAACTAGATTATGAGTTTGAAAGCTATTATCATAATAAGTGAAAATAGTAATCATGCTGCTATTTGGGCCCGACAACTATACTTGCTGTGCGCGCATCCCTAGCTAGACCCGGGATTGCAAGTTCCAAATCTAGTAGGGTTTACTAGGTTATCTGAACCTAGGGACGACTGTGGGAGCCCAACCCAATGGATATCTGATCCTGTACAGTGCCACTGAAAATAAAATACTGATATAGCTGAATTTACTTATCTTGCTATTACTAGGTTATCTGAACCTGGTGCTAGGTTGTCTGAACCTAGAGGCGACTGTGGGAGCCCACCCATTGGACCGTAGTCCCATGAAAGCTGTAGTAAGGCTAACTAAGCTATTTTAAATTCTCCCATTGCATCTTCTGAGCTATCAAAAATGCCTAAGTTGCATTTTTCTAAGCTAGTCATTTAATCGAACACCTAGTGTGCTTTACTCCCCTCTCTATTAGGGAGACTACCTTTAGGCACCCAACAACATCTAAACCTCCAACTGAAGGGGGAAAGACGTGTCCGACCCATCTAAAGGTACTCACTAAATCCCTAAACCTGCGAGGAGGGTTAAATACACCCTATATGTCGAAAAATCTGCATATAACTAAACTAATGCATAGAAAACCAAACGGAAGCTACTTATACTGCAGGTGAGGGGTTTCTTACCTCCTATTCATAATTTCTTACGATTCTAATCGATAGGTTTCCGGAGGAGACGATCCTTTCGACGATCTTCTCGCGTCTAAGCGTTCCTCTCGCGAAGGGGAACGTCCTCGTGTCGGAGATGTCGCCGGACGGTGTCCTTGAAGCCCTAGGAAGGGAACCCTAGGCCCTCTTGTGGTTGGCACCGAGAGAAGGAGGAGGAGAGGGAGTCGGCGTGGCTAGGGTGAGGAGAAGGAAAAGTCACGTTAAAAAAAATAACTCTTCACCTATTAAATTCCCTATTTATATTAAGTGGGTAATTTCAGCCCAACCCTAATATAAATTTAATTGCCCCCCTTTCCTTTCAGCACGGCCCTGCTGGGTTCAACTGGTTACTAGCATTATCCCTAAGTCATAGGTCTCGGATTCAATCTCCGCTTAGGCTATTTTGCTTTTCTAATTATTTTTGCTACTTCCGCTACTCTAAAAATTCCGGAAAAATATCTAAAAATTCCAGAATAATTATAGAATATTTCTAAAATAGTTTTGAGAATTTTCGGGCGTTACACCTATGGTATTGGTGAAATTTTGGATGATAGTACGTTAGGGAAGCTTAGTCTATGCATGTCTAGGAAGATATGACTTCGACCTAGTGCATTTGGCTAAGTGGAACTAATCGAAGCTACCCTTTATGGATCCTAACTAGTTAGACCAAGGTTTTGTATTAAGTTCAGTGGATAGGACTATTTGGAAAACCTCGGAGGCATGGTTACTTTAATGATGTCCAAGAGACTCACCATAGCCCAAAAGTTTATCTAAAGAATGTCTATTTGTTGAGCCCAAACCTAAATCTGAATCTAACATAAAGTTAAATCAAACCCTATAATTGAACCTAATTCATTTCACAAAATTATATGATCCCCTAATTGAAAAATTTAGATTGGGTGAGATGACTAAGGATTAAATTAAAATAAAATAAAATAAAATAAAATAAAATTAAAATTAATTAAAATCAAATCAAATTAAATTAATTAAAATCAAATTAAATAAACTAAAATTAATAAAATAAATTAAAATATTAAAAAAAACTTATTTAAAAACTTTTTAAAATGTTTTAAAAACTTATTTAAAATGTTTTAAAAACTTTTTAAATGTTTGAAAAACTTATTTAAAAACTTATTTAAAATGTTTTAAAAATTTATTTAAAAACTTATTTAAAATGTTTTGAAAATTTATTTAAATACTTATTTAAAGAACTACTTTAAGAACGTATTTAAAAATTAAATTAAAATTAATTTAAATTCAAATAAATTAAATTAAAGTAGAATTTCTTAAAATTACTTATCTTAATTATTCTTCAAAAGGCACTTACCTTACTTAACTTGAAACAAACTCAACCATCTAACAATCACCCATAACTAAGTGTTAACCTAGACTGGGTGAGATGGAAAGGGAACTTAATTCAATAAAACTATCTTTTGATCCATCAAATAGAATCCAATTCAAATACTTTATGTGTAGGAATTGGATCAATGGATGTTGGATAGTGGATGCTCCAGACATATGACTGGAGATAGGATGAAGTTCACTAAGCTCAAATGCAAGAACCTAGGATCAGTTGCATTCGACAATGACGGTAAACTTAAGGTAATCGGAAAGGGTAATATCGAACTTAGTTCCAACTTCATTATTCAAAACGTTTTATTAGTTGAAAATTTTAACTTTAATTTACTGAGTATAAGTCAATTGTGTGATAGTGGCTACTTAGTTACTTTTGACAATTCTGGGTGTTTAGTTAAAAATATTCATAACCCTGAAATTATACTTAAGGGCTTAGGAAAAATAACATCTACACAATTGACCTGTTCATATCCTCAACAAAGTGTCTCTTGACACAACAAGAGGAAACCAACCTGTGACACAGAAGACTGGGTCACACACATGTCAAACTCATTTAAAAAATGAGTCGAAATGACTTAGTTAGAGGGCTACCCAAATTAAGGAAGTTAGAGAATACAATTTGCCAAGCTTGCCAACAAGGTAAACAAATCAAATCAATCCACAAGTCAACTAATCTAGATAGAACTGACTCCTTACTTAAGCTCTTACATTTAGATCTATTTGATTCACATGGAGCCAAGTCACTATGCAAGAACTAGTATTGCTTAGTCATAATTGATGATTACTCTAGGTTCACTTGGGTAAAGTTTCTAAAAACAAAAGATGAAACCTTTGAAACTTTTAATAATTTTTGCAAGCTAACAGAAAATGAAAAAGATACCAAAATTAAAAGAATAATAAATGATCATGGGGGTGAATTTGAAAGTCATAGGTTTACCCAATTTTGTAAAATTAATGAATTCAAACATGGATTTTCATGCCCTAGAACCCCCCAACAGAACGGTATAGTGGAACGGAAAAATAAAACCCTACAAGAGGCCGCTAGAACCATGTTAAATGAATATAACTTAAGTCATCAATTTTGGGCCGAAGCAATAAATACAGCAAACTACATTCAAAATAGAATTCTGATTAACAAATTGCACAATAAAACCCCTTATGAAGTATACTATAATAAAATTCCCAACTTGAATTATTTAAAAGTATTTGGATGTAAAGTTCATATTTTAAACACTAAAGATTACTTAGGAAAATTTACACCTAAATCATTCCAAGGAATATTCTTAGGGTACTCCTCAACCAGTAGGACCTATAGAGTTTATAACCAAAATACCCTAAAAGTTGAAGAGACAACTAATGTAATCTTTGATGAAGAGGATAACCTATCTAATATAAATAAAAATATTGATATTATCCCAAGAATTACATAAGATGATGAAATTCAACCTAACACTAGTAAACCAGGGGAACCAATTGTTGACCCAAGCATAAGACCCACAAGAATAAGTACTTCTCACCCACCTGACCAGATTTTGGATGACCCAAACCTAGGAGTTAGAACTATATCTTCTTATCGAAACCTAAGTCAGATTGCCCTTATCTCCAAGATTGAGCCAAAGACTATAGAAGAAGCTCTTCCTGACCCGGACTGAATCATTGCTATGTAGGAAGGGTTAGCCTGATTTGATAGAAACCAAGTCTGGGAACTTGTACCTAAACCCATAGATAAGTCCATAATTGACATCGAATGGGTATTTAGGAACAAATTGGATGATCAAGGTGATATAGTAAGAAATAAGGCCAGATTAGTAGCCAAAGGGTTCAGCCAGGTTGAAGGGTTAGATTATGACGAAACCTATGCACCAGTAGCTAGACTTGAATCCATTAGGATGCTGCTGGCCTTTGCAGCACATAAAGGATTCAGGTTATACCAAATGGATGTCAAGTCAACCTTCTTAATGGGTTTATTAAAGAAGAGGTATATGTAAGCCAACCGCCAAGATTTGAGGACCTAAACAACCCAAAACCATGTGTTTAAACTGAAAAAGGCTTTATATGGACTAAAACAAACACCTAGAGTATGGTATGAACGGTTATCTAACTACCTTATATCCAAGGGCTTTAACCAGGGTCAGATAGATCAGACCCTATTTGTCAAAATCTTAGAAAAAGATATTTTTATAGCCCAAATCTACGTTGATGATATAATTTTGGGCTCAACCAACACTAAACTTTTAAAATAATTTGTTAGATTAATGGAAAATGAATTTAAAATGAGCTTGGTGGGGGAACTTAATTTCTTCTTAGGCTTACAAATTAAACAAACCAGAGATGGAACATATATATATCAAACTAAATATGCTAAGGAACTGATTAAAAAATTTTACATGGAAAATTCGAAAATTATAAATATCCCAATGGCAAAAAATATCAACATTGATTCTGACATAGAAGGAAAACCAGTAGACCCATAGTACTATAGAAATCTAATAAGTAGCTTACTCAACTTAACTACAAGTCAACCCGATATATTATTTGCAGTAGGTATGTGTGCAAGATACCAATCTGTGCAAAAGAGTCACACCTAACATATGTTAAAAGAATACTTAGGTACATTAAGGGGACCCTAAATGTAGGACTCTGGTACCCTAGAACTTGCACCATTGACTTATATGGCTATTCTGATTCAGACTATGCCGGGTGCAAACTAGATAGAAAATGCACAAGTGGTAGTTGTCAATTTCTAGGTCAATGCCTAGTAAGTTGGTCAAGTAGGAAGCAACATCGTGTTGCCCTATCTACCACTGAAGCTGAATACATAGCTCTAGGAGAATGCGCATCTCAATTATTATGGATGATGCATATCCTAAAAGACTACCAATTAGAATATCAAAATACTAAAATCTCAATCGACAACATAAGTTCAATCAATTTAACTAAAAATACAATTCACCATTTAAGGACTAAAAACATAGATGTAAAACATCATTTTGTAAGGGATCACATAGTTAGAGGAGATATTGTACTTAACTATGTTGAGTCCAAATCAAACATAGCCGACATATTCACAAAAACCCTTACCTAAACTTGAGTTCAGTGCACTTAGAAGACAAATAGGAATGTGTTTAGTAGAATAGAACTTATTCAATGTTTTTTTTGTATTTTAAAACTTCTAAGAAAAATGTTGATTTCAAAATTCCAGCTTTATTAGATTTTCAAAATTGGACTTAGCCTAGGAACTTACCTTTAGATATCATGTTCCCCTAGGTGTTAGCTAGTCACAAGCACACTAGGCATAACTTGTTTGTGTTTGTAAAACTTAGAACGGCGTGAGATGTATAGGGTATAGCCTAGACTTCAGAATGCTTATTTTTGTGCATCGCAGGAAGTCTGGGCGTTAAATACCAAAAATACATTAATCAAGTTAAGTGATCCTGACTTAGTCAAATCTAACTAGATTGTCAACTTAACTTGACTAGCCAAGTAAAAGTTGTTACCTTCTAGGTAAATAGATAGTAGCTCATGGTTAGACATTCGACCTAGGAGATTAAATAAATACTCATGCTTGGACTTTAGGGCTACCTGAATTTAGATGAACAACCTTAATTCAAACTTTCACAAGTTAAGCTCCTCCCTCTATGGAGCTAAACTTAACTAAGTCTTTCAAACCAAATATTTCAACTTTAACTATATCTTCTAATAACTTCTCAAAGCTATTTTTCAAAAGGCCTATTAAAACTTAAGCCATTTTCAAATATTCTTGCAAATGCCTTTAAACTTAACCAATTTTGAGAAAAATTCTATAAAGTTTTCCGAATCTAACTAACTTTTCTCAAAAAGGGTTTTCCTTAAAAAGTTACCTAAGTACTTTTTCGAATTTCGCTTTTCAATATAACCTTTCAAAATATCTTAAAAAAGATCCTCTCTGAATCCTTAAACATTTACTTAACTAAATGTTTTACAAAAACTATTCTCTTAGTTAAATACTTCTAAATTTAACTAAGTATTTTATTTTTTCAAAGTATTTTGATTAGCTAAGTTATTTCTCAAATTTGAAATATTTTATGACTTAGATAAAAGTCTTACAAGAACATTTCCTCTAAAAAGCTAAGTATTTTTTTCAAGGTATACCTAAACACTTTTTTCAAAATACTTTTCAGATATACCTAAGTTCTATATTTTTCCTCTCCTTATTTTGATATATGGCAAAGGGGGAGAGTAGCATAAAATTCAAAATTTAAAATTCAAAATTTAAGCTCTAATTAAGGGGGAGCCTTACACTTTAAAGTGTTAGCTTAAGCCTTGATTGCGTCCAAAATTGTGTTCTTATGCTTACACTAAAACTTTAAAAAATTGTTGTTACTTATACATCTGTTTAATTATGCCTGTTTTTACTTAACTTTGAATTTGAATTGCCATAATAAAAAAGGGAGAGATTGTTGGTGCTGGAAGCATCCGACGATCGAACCCGTGTTTTGATAATGACAAAGAGTTCAAAGTTAAGTTGGTTTGTGATCTAACAGTTTGAATAAGCTTGCAGGAAAGTCCTAAGTGTACTTAGGCAAAAGTCCTAGCTACGGTTAGGCAGGTGGAAAACCCTATGGGGTGGTAACCCTAGGTCATAGGGGGTGGTAACCCTATGCGAAAAGTCTTGGCGGGTCGAGAGCTTCAGGCAAAAGTCCTAGGGGGTGGTAACCCTAGGTGGAAAGTCCTGGTGTCACGAACCAGGTGGAAGACTAGATGGGTCGGGGAGCGGGCATCCAGCAGAAAGTTCGGAAGCATCGAGTACCAAGCAAAAGTCCAGTCGATCTGGAGGATCATGTTGACATCAGGTAAATCTCCTGAGTGGAGTAGGTGAGGACGCATTCCCCGCAGAGGGAACAGTAGGCGTCGGATCGACCTAGGGTTTCTGAATGGAAATTCGAAATTAGACTCGGACAGTCCGAAGACTGTCAATATCTCATTTACTATTATGTGCTAACTTTGTTTTGCAGGGTATGTATTTGGGACTGACACATTTTACAGGAACAAAGGTGCAAGTCACACCTCGGATGAACAGTGTCCGAGGTGCCTCCATAGAGCTTGGAGGCGCCTCGGGTGCAGAGGGTGAGCTGGCTGCACAGCAGGCTTGGAGGTGCCTCAGACGGAGATGGAGGCGCCTTGGACCAGGGCTTAGAGGCGCCTTGGAGTGGCCTTGAAGTGGCCATGAAGGCGCCTCAAGCAGGATAAGAGGTGAACTTTTCAGCACTGATCCACGCGGTTGACTCGGCGTGTTGGAGGCACCCTCGATGGTGTTGGAGGCGCCTCCAGTAGTGCATAAAAGGGGGTCTCGAGGCAGCAGTCAAGACAACAATTCCTAAGTGCTTCTACTACAACGTGCTACTCCAAAAGACGTCCTGAAGTGATGTTACAAGCCCCCGACGACCCGAAGCTTTGAGATTTTGATTCTGTCATCGGTATAATAGTTCTTTATTACACTTATTGTAATATAAATTTGTACTCTTTTCCGAGCTTATAGTTGTTGCCCACCGGAAGCAATCAACGATCGTGGGCCTTGGAGTAGGAGTCGTCACAGGCTCTGAACCAAGTAAATCCCTGGTGCCTTTCTGTGTTTGTTGTCTTTTACTTTATTCCGCTGCTTTAACTCGATAGTTTTACGAATCTGAAATGCGAAATAGCCACGAGCGCTATTCACCCCCCTCTAGCGCTTCTCAATCCAAGAACCATCTCCTTCATTATCATCTTCATCATTAAAAATAGGAGCTTCTTCATCATCATCCAAGCTCAATGAATCAAATGGTGCATCAACGATCTCCCAACACAAATCTTCTCCATCAAGAAGGCTTGGTTCTTCACTTATCCAATCTTCCAACAAGTCAATATTGTAACGACCCAGCCCCTCGGCCCCTTGGGCGACCCAACTGGTGACCCATTTGGCAGTCCCTTGGGCGGCCCAACTGGAGGCCCATTTGGCGGCCCCTTATGTCGTCGACCGACGACCCTCGGCCGTGCCATTACTCACTAGGTCTTCCCACCCCTGGCCAGTGGATTTTTGCCTTCCCCAGGATTCGAATTCTAGACCTCCAGGCTAAGTACTAGAGTTTATGAATCTTGGTAGCCAAGTGAGCGCCACTTGACTACCAGGATTTATAAACTCTAGTACTTAGCCCGGAGGTCTAGAGTTCGAATCCTGGGAAAGGCAAAAATCCACTGGCCAGTGGTGGAAAGACCTAGTGAGTGATGGAACAGCCGAGGGTCGTCGGTCGATGACATAAGGGGTTGCCAGTTGGGCCAGGGGTCGGGTCGTTACAAATATTATCAAGACTAATTGGATCCAAAGAGCTCTTTGTCTTGCTTAAATTCCTATAGTTAAAACATTGGCATACTAAATAAACCAATTTTAACTATAAATTGACAAATAAAAAGTGAGGATATCATTTCACCTTTCTCGAAGCTTGAGATTATAACGAACAAATACCAAGTCATTTAGCCTTTTATGCTCAAGTCTATTTCGTTTCTTAGATTGAATGAACTCAAAAATGCTCCAATTTCTTTCACATCCAGTGGCACTACAACATTGGCTAAGAACTCGAATAACAAACTTTTGAAGCTCTGAAGCATCATTACCAAATTGAGCCCACCATGCAACTAATAAAACATAAATTCAATTTAAAGAAGTAGTTCATGAAACATGTATAATCTATATAGTTATGTAAGACTAACATAATAAATGAAATATTGCTTTTATACCTGGATTTAACTTCTCACATTGATGAATAGCTATAGACAAGCCAAAATCATCAGTTGAGGCCTTGTACTCTTCAAGTTGTGTACTAATCTTATCTTGAACATCATCATCAAGAACAAGCCTAGTAACTATTGTAAGCAATTGATGTATGTAGATCTTATGATCATTTATGCATGTTTGGATGCACATCTACTTGTATTAAAAAGCATATTCTATGTTTATTGCACCCTATTTCTTTATAATATCATACTCCCATTATATTTGTTCGGAGATATGCTCTTTGCTAGTTTTCTTGTTGACATGACATTATTTGGAGTGAAAATGGACCAAAAGTGCACACAGGAGCTTGGGTCGTGCAAGCACCACACGGTCGTGTGGCCATGAGCACGTTCTGGCCGTGCCAAATGGCACGGTCGTGCTTGCAATACAGAGTTGAAGAGGGTCACGGCCGTGTGATCCCACACGGTCGTGCGACTCAATCCGAGAGGAAGCCATGTGAGGCTGTGTGGATTCCACACGGCCGTGCGACAAAGTGTAGGATCGAAAAGAATTTTAGATATCTCCACAATGACATGATATTGTCCACTTTGGGCCTAAGCCCTCATGGTTTTGCTCTTGGGCTCTACCCAAAAGGCCTCATGCCAATGGAGATATCTTTTCTCTTATAAACCCATGATCTTTCCCATGTGTTTCCAATATGGGACTATGTTTGCAACCTTGCAACTCCAACAATCCCCCCCTCAAACAAAGGACCATAGGCTTCCCACGTCCGATCCTCGACCCACCAGGTCTTGCTGCCCCTCGGTCCACCCGACCTACTAGGACTTCCTTGCCTAGTCGCAACTAGGACTTCCTGCCTGGTGTCTGGTCCTCTTGATCCGAACATAGGAGCCCCCACTTTCTTTGTTCAAGGTCAATATTGTACCCACATGGCTCAATCAGACCATAGCTCTTGTGCACAGTCGGCAGTTAAACCTTCTGGCAGTCCGGGCTCTGATACCAATTGTAGGATCGAAAAGAATTTTAGATATCTCCACAATGACATGATATTGTCCACTTTGGGCCTAAGCCCTCATGGTTTTGCTCTTGGGCTCTACCCAAAAGGCCTCATGCCAATGGAGATATCTTTTCTCTTATAAACCCATGATCTTTCCCATGTGTTTCCAATATGGGACTATGTTTGCAACCTTGCAACCCCAACACAAAGAACACGGGCTGTGCCACGCCAAAACAGAGCTGTGCTGAATTCTGGGCAGATTGCAGACCGATCATAATTCGGCCATAACTTTGTGCTCTGTTAGATTTTTGGGCTGTTCTTTATACCGAAACGTAGCTGACTTCAAGATCTACAACTTTCCTTCAGATACAACAGAGAGAAAGAATTGTTTGCCCATGCTAAATGGCACGTCCGTGCCTCCTAACCGCGGGTTCAACTGGACCTCCGCCCAGACTGCAGACCAAACTTCAAACCGTCATAACTTTCGGCTCGGTTTGAGAAAGAGCTCGATCCAAGTATTAGATTGAAGATAATTTCAAGGGATACAACTTTAGTTCAGAGTGAATCACGAGAAAACCTGGTTTAATAGGAGAAAAACCTGGTTTACCGGCCGCCTATAATCCTGGTTTTCCTGGGCAGCATGGAGGAGGTATAAAAGGGTCAAGAACCCTATTCTTTGATTATCTTTGGTTCGGGGACTTCGTCCCTCTCCTTGGGAAAGGGTTTTCTCCTTCAGGGGAAACCCTAGAGCTTCATCCACCGCCGTCCCTTGACGATCCGTCCATCTCCGGAGCAAGGAAGCATCCCCAAGACATCGGAATCATCAAGCATCTCTTATTCCTTTTCTTCTAGGGTTATAAGTATGTTTTTCTTTATGTTCTGGGATTGTTCTTCCCCCACAATGGAGTAGATATCTTGTTCTAGGATTAGGAAGTATTTGTAATATGATGGAGATGTAGAACTATGTAGATTCGCCTTGTTTCTATTCAAAGACCTGTTGATGCCTTGTTCGTGCTTGATGAGTTGCGTGTGTGCCATGTTTACGTTTCTATGCTTTGATTGCTTGATGTGGAGGATTGTTGATCTCGTAAAGAGGATACCTTAGAGCGTATTGACCAAGGTACCCTAGTGACAGGGGTAACCCTTTCCGGACGTCTAAGATGTTCCCTTAAAAGGAGAAACAATCCCTTATGAATTGCTGCTCTCATAAAGAGAGTGCTCTAGATCGTATACCCGAGGGGCCCTAGTGACAAGGGTAACCTATTCACGGATGTCTAGGACATTCTCTTGAAGGTAGAGGCAATTCCTCCATAAGGAGGTAGGTAACCCTTATCCTTATTGTTATTTACTAGATGTGTATCCCAGTGATCTACCGAGGCACCCTCGTGACAGGGGGGTTAACCGTTACAGGATTTCACAAGGATCGTCTCTATTCGATACTTATGGATATTGAACAATCTAATTTCCTACAAGAGCATGGACATAGAGGGTAGAAACTAAGCAATCTATGTAGTATCTCCTAGTATTACAATAAAATCGAAATCCTAGAATCCATCTCCTGAAGCTCATTCCATCCAAGATCAGTTCTTTCTCTTTCTCTTATCCTTCTCTTTCCCTTTTGAATCACCCTCATTAGGTTACAAATGCCAAAGCTAGTTTTGGCTGTCTAGATAACTTACCTTGCGACATCTCTAGTGCTTAATTGTTCCCTGTGAATTCGATATTTTTATTATTGACGATGAAACCGTACACTTGCGGAAGCATAACAACAATCCTCGAGCAACCACTTTTTGTTTTGTGAATAATGGACTGAAATAAATTGCAGAGAAAGCAACCAGCTGTATGCAATGGACTATGAAGTTGTTTATCCCATCTTGCATCAATCACCCTAATGTAAGGGACATATTGTGAAATCTTATTCCTCAACCTTACTTTAATTACTTCTTTAGCTTTTTCCATTGCCTCAAATAGATATCCCATTGTTGGTTTCTCTTCACTGTCCACCAATCGAAGAAGTCACACCAAAGGTTCGGTGACCTTAATTATATGCTGACATTGCACCCAAAACTCTTTGTCTTGCCAAATAATTGCAGTTATTTATTTCCCAACACTACCTTTAGCATAGTTTGATCCCACCCATTTATCACAATTGAGCATTTGGCGAAGTTCTTTCTTGTATTTAAGCAAATATTGAAGACTCAAAAAGTGAGTTGCAAATCTTGTAATACCAGGATGACATAAATCTCTACCATTAGTGAAATCCTTTCTCATCAAAGATAGAACCCAAGCATGATTATATATAAACCTTGTAATTTTCTTGCTTTCTTAATGATCTCATCAATTAAAGGAAAATATCTAGCATCTGAAATATTCTCCAACATCAAATCAATACAATGTGCAACACAAGGTGATCAAAAGAAAGCCCCATACCATTGTTGTAATGCTTTCATAGCAGCTTTGTAACTTGTATCATTATCAGTAATGAACTGAATCATATTTTCTACCCCCACCTCATGAACAACTTGATCAAAGATCTCAAGTAAAGTATCTTTGTCCTTCCTAAGGCCTGATGTGTCAATAGATTTTAGGAACATGGTACCTTTTGGACAATACTAAGAAGTTTATAATTGGCTCTTGCATTTGATTTGTCCACCCATCATCCATAATGGAGCATCTATAAACCTCCCATTCTTTCTTAATCCCTAAGAGATCAACATTAACATCATGAACCACCTCCCTCAAAAGATTGCACCTCAAATCATGATAAGATGGTGCTTTAAACCCAGGGCCAATTGAAGTGATAGCGCCCACCATTGGTTGATAATAATTTAATTTTGTTGCATTGAATGGAATATTAACATCATACCACCATCTTGCCACAGCCATGGTTGCATTATGAACTGATTCTTTTGTGGCAAGTGTACTTCTAATCCCACATTTCATTTTCACACAAAGCCGAACAAATAATGAATTACTAAAACATGATTTTATTTCTAATTTTGAACAAGCATTTAATTGTCAACACAATCGAAGCAATGAAATTCTTATACCTGTGATTTTTGAGCTCGTGAACATCTCTATCTTCCGTCTTTGATCTTCTCCCTGTCTTTGAAGTTTGATCTACTTTTCTCTCTCTCCTTGTCTTTGAAGTTTAATGCTTAAGTCTTAACACCAATTTGATAGACGATCTAATTAATTTTTGCAAGATCGAGGTAGATATGAAAAACATAATTCGAAGGATGTCTTGCTCAGCAAGCCGTTGAAAGTTTGGTCTGCTTTTCTATCTCTCTCCCTACTTTATGAGTGCATGTGCCAGTTCAGTTATGAAATTTTGTCGGAAATCGGTGTTTCAGATATTCCGGCCAAAATCGGCCGGAACCCAGCAATGCAAATCTCGGTGCGATATCTTAACCATGTTGTTTCGTTCGAAGGGTTCTTTCGCACCATTTCAGCTGTGTCGACCAGAACGATACAATTTTGACAACATTGGTTTTTGCTCCATAAATCATGTCCCATCAATGAAAACAAGCAAAGAATAGTTGTTCAAGCTAAAAGTTACAAAATGAAGCACACAAATATGAAAACATGAAATATATGCATATAAAATGGGATAGGATGTATGTCAAACTATGATAAAATGCCTATATGAAATGCACACATCAAGATGCTAAGTAAAAGTCCAAAAAAGTTTGGAGGACCAAATGTTTGAAAAATATGTTATCTCTCCTGAAAAGAGTGGGTAAGGATGTGTTTCCCAAGAGAGAACAGTAGATGTTGATATGGCCTAAGATTTCACTGGAAACCTAAAAGTCAAGATCAGACAATCCAAATTGGATTGACTACTTTGCACTTTATTATTATTATTCTATGATATCTTTATGATGCAATAGTTAAATTCTAGAATCGGCTGATCTAGGTGCCTATAAGGTATTCATGCACCTGGAAGAGATCCAGGCGCCCTAAACCTAACCCAACGGTAGGATGAGGTGACAATTTTTGATTGATTGGAGCACGCCAATTTCCAGGTGCCTGGAAGAGATCAAGTGCCTGGGGTCAGGATAAGTTTTAACAGACAGAGCTTTGCTAAGGTCACACCATGTTAGCCTTGATTAAGTCGTCTAGAAGGGATTCAGGCGCCTAGAAAGGATCTAGATGCTAGGAAGGCCTATAAAAGAAGGGTTCAACCAGCACCTCAATCATTAATTACTCTACAACTTCTATGCTTGTGTGTTGCTCCAAAAACTACTCTATGCCACCAAAGCACTACTCTGACAACCAACACTCAAGATTTTACATTATTCAATTATTGGTATAAGTTTTATTACTGTCTTTAATTATATTCCATATTTGTACTCTTCGTGCTTTTAGTTGATTACCTAACAAAAGTGATCAATGATCATGAGCTTTGGACTAGTAGTCGTCGGATTATAAACCAAGTAAAAAATAAAGGTATTAGTTTTGTGCTTTTCTCTTTTATTTTTCGCTACGTAATCTTGAGTTTCTTCGAAAAAGTGATAAAGCGATGCATACTATTCACTCCCCTCTAGTGCTTACTATGATCTTACAATTGGTATTAGAGTGGGTCGCTCTGAATTGGTGCAACTACCATTTGAGTTTACACTTTTTTTTAGGTTTATCTTTTTCATTTTTTTGCCTTAAGTCAGAATTGGTGTAATAATCTCTTCTAATAAATTTCTCATATTTTCATAATTTCTTAAAATTGGTACAACACCACTCAAGTCATTTTTCGTGTCTCTTATTTCTTTACTCCCACACTACTAATCCAAAATCAAATTTTAGCAGCTTTTCTTTTAATTTTTTTGTGAGATCTTTTTCTCTACATGACCCATCAAGATGACTACAACACTGTTCGCACACCTCTTTTCTTCAAGGAGGACTTCGACTATTGGAAGGGTCGAATGAAGTATTACCTAAAGACTTAAGTGGAAATGTGAATCATAATCCAAACTGAATCCACATTCTCCATTGAAGATGAAGTACCTCTCACCTACGACAAATGAGACTCACTAACCAAAGAAGAACTAAATCGAATCCGACCCTTCAAAGGCTCCAAGGATCTATGGGAGAAGCTAATAGAGCTACACGAAAGAACCTTTGACATGAAGGTAAGTAAACATGATTTATATTAAATAAACTATATAATATCAAAATGCATGGCAAAGAATCAGACGAGGAAGAATAATCTCAAGCAAGCTTTCTAGCACTACATGCATGGGAACAAGTAGACGAGATCAAGTCCAAACCCGAATTTGGATTCGAATCAGTCAGATAAAACTCACAGAGTCGTATCCATTTCAGATGAATCAAACAACGAGGTACATTCTCCTCTAGTTAAAAAATTGTAAAAGGAAGTAAATTTAATTAGCTAAATTTAAATGTAGACATGATTCGTTATTTGATGTGAAAGTTAGCTAAATTTAATGTCCGAGTCAAGTCATTCTAAAAGGAAGTAAAAGCCTTTAAGGAGAAGACTAACCTAAATTCTTAAACTGAGTAAGTTCAAAGTAGAACTTCAACTCAAGTCCAACAACTTGAGGAAGAAAATTTCACTCTGAAAGGTCAAATCAAAGAACTTAAAGAATCATTAGAGCAGTTCACTTTGGGTTCTAAAAATCTTGATATGATACTTGAAAAATAAAGGGTGATATACAATCGTTCTGGACTAAGATACAAAGCTAAAACTTGACTTAAATTGTACCTATCAATTGTGAATCGAACTACTAGAAACCAAGTCCAAGCATGAGTCCCTAAGTTAAGCTTGATTAATCAAGTTGGGCCAAACTAATATTGGATTTCCAAGAATCAAATTCATTACCTAGATAGACCATATCAAGGTTATGATCGGGGGGAGCCAATAAAAAAAATGTTTTCTTTGTTAGATAAATTTGCATGCTTGTTTGATTTACAACTTTCTTTGCATACTTATTTTTATACTTAATTTAGAATAGTTAAATAAAGACTTAGCCTTGATTGACACTTGTCTAACCTAGTACTAGGATAGGGTGAGATGATAGTACATTTGGGAAGCTTAGTTTAAGGAGTCAAGTAGGGTAAGACGTACCTTGCTTGGTTTACTTAGCTAAGTAGAACTAACCGAAGCTACCTTGCTATATCCTAAACTGGTTATACTAGGGGGTTTCAAAAAAAAAAGCTAAGTATATAATTTCTTTAAAAGGTTTTATCTAAAAGTAGTCATTGCTTTGATATCCAAAAAGGCTCTTGTGCCTCACAATAGCCTAGAAGCTAATTTTTGAAATGTGCACTTAACTAACTAATTGTTAAACTTGCATCTAACTCAAATATCAATCAATCCTTAGAATTCAAACTAAATTTATAAAGATACAAAACCTATTGTTGGTCCCAGTGTGGCTGGCTAGAGGAGGTAAATAGTCTGAAATAAAATTCAACCCTTTCTCATTCTTTTGACTTTGATTAGTAAGCACAATTAATTAACCAAAATAATTAATATAAAAGAAATAATAACTTATAAAAAACCATAAGTAAGAAGGCTACAATTTTTACTTGGTTACAACCTAGGTGGTTGTTAATCCAAGATAGTTGCAAAGCTTACTAAGAATATCTCCTTTGTTGAAGGCGGAGAAGTCTCTTACAGTCTTTGAAAAGCTTAGGTATTAGCTAGGAATTGAATATAGAAATTGTTGTCTGTTTCCTACCTCTAGGGGGTTTTTTATAACCCCTGGAAAACTCTATCTGAAGTTGGAAGACGCCTTCAATTGGGTTCAAGGCTCCTTTAATCAGAAAAGTTTTATTACCAAAGATAAAACTTTATCTTCAACTAACGGTCATCTAAAGGCGCTTCCAACAGGCTGAAAGGCGCCTTCCAAGCCATTAAAGTCACCTTCCCTAAGGTAGATCAACTCCTTAGCTGATCTTCTTTGGGTCATGCTTCGACCTTCCAGAGTTGAGCTCACTCGAACCCAACTCCAACTTTCTCCTCGAGCAGGCTTTCACTTTTGCTCTGGCTTCTCATCCCTTGGAAGCGTCACGCGCATCCTTCTCACTCCACTGGTGTACTCTTTCACAGCTTCTCATCCCTCGGATGCACTGAGCCATGTTGACTCGATTCTTGTGCCATCCTTCTCATCCACCGCGTCTTCCACTCGATTTCTTACGTTTCTAAGTCCCTGCATATTCAGACGCAAGGCATCAAATAACACAGAGGCTAACTTGACTTGGTTGATCATATCAAAATCAACCCGGGATAATTACACTTATATGGTTCCCTGTTTAAAAATTTAGAAACTGGTGAGATGGATTTTAGGACTAATTTAATATTAGATTAATTAATCCAACATAACCTTAAATTTATTAAACTTAAATTTACTTTAAATTAATCTTAATTTAATTAAACCTAATTAATCTTAAATTAAAACTTAATTAAAATATTAAATAATTTAACTTAATTAAAATTTAATAAGATTAAACAATTTAACTTAATTTTTAATAAACTTAACAACTTAACTTAATTAAAAAATAATAAATTTAAACAAATTTAAATTAATTAAAACTTAATAAAATTATACCTTAATCAATCAAACTAAATTAAGCTAATTAATCAAATCTAACTAGTTACATTAATATCCATCTCCTAAAGAACTCATAGGATTACCATATTTGATAATATAGAATGGGTAAAATAGAAAATAAAAAGTTGAAATCAATCAATCTATCTTAAAATCTATTTAAGTTCAATCTAAATTAAATACTTTATGTATAGTAACATAAAAATTTAGACTAATTGATGTTGGATAATGTGTGCTCCAGATACCTGACTGGAGACAGATTAAAGTTTACCAAACTAAAACTTAAGAACTTAGGATCAGTTGCATTTGATAATAATAAAAAACTTAAGGTAATCGAAACAGGTAATATCGAACTAAGTTCTAATTTTATTATTCGAAAAATTCTATTAGTTGATAAATTTGAGTTTAATTTACTAAGCATAAGTCAATTGTATAATTCTGGTTATCTAGTAACCTTCTCAAACATTAAATGATTAATTAAAAATATTAATAATCCTGAAATAACACTTAAGAGAATTAGGAAAAATAACATCTACATAATTGACCTTCCAAGCTCCTCAATTAAGTGTCTACTAATACAACAAGGAGACAATTACATTTTCAGTCTTGTAATTTATATTTTTTTTTCAATTTTAGTTCTGTTATGAGTTAATTTACATTTTTAATCCTGTAACTTATAATCTTTTCAATTTCAGTCCTTTTTCCTCCAAAATTGAAATTTTTCAATGGAAAATGTCTAGTTTGTGGTTGGAATATAAAAAGCACATGGGTCATAAAAAATCAAAGTCCCCAAATTCAATTTACAACTCATCATTTTCCGTTGAAAACTTCAATTTTAGAGGAAAAAGGATTGAAATTGGAAAATATTACAAGTTACAGGACTAAAAATGTAAATTGACTCATAACAGGATTAAAATTGAAAAAATATAAATTACAGGACTAAAAACATAATTTTCTCATACAACAAGAGAAAATCAAGTTCTAGCACAAAAGACAGGGTCACATCCACTTTAGACTCATTTTATAAATGAGTCAAAATGGTTTAATTAGAACTCTACCAAAATTAAAATATTTAGAAAATACTATCTACAATGCTTGTCAATAAGAAAAATAGACCAAATCAACTTACAAACTAACTAATGTAAATTGAACCAACTCATTACTTGAACTCCAACATTTAGACCTGTTGATTCTCATGAGGCTAAGTTACTAAGCAGAAACTAGCATTGCTTAGAAATAATTGACGACCACTCAATATTCACCTGGGTAAATTTTTTAAAAATTAAAGATGAAACATTTAAAAATTTCAATAATCTCTGAAAATTAATAGAAATTGAAAAGGATATTGAAATTTAGAGGATAAGAAGTGACCATGGGAGAGAATTTAAAAAGCATAAGTTTACTAAATTTTGTCAAATAAATGGGTACGATCATTAATTTTTATGCTCTAGAACTTCTCAACAAAACAGAATAGTTGAAAGAAAAAATAGAATATTACAAGAGGTAGCTAGAACAATGCTAAGTGAATAAAACCTACCTAACCAATTTTGGGATGAAGTTATAAACACAACATGCTACATTCAAAATAGAATTTTAATTAACAAATTTTACAATAAAACTCCCTATGAAATTTATTATAATAAATACTCAATTTAAATCACTTAAAAGTATTTAGAGGTAAAGTTCATATATTGAATACTAAATACTATTTAGGAAATTTTACATCTAAGTCAATAAGTAGAATTTTTCTAAGTTATTCCACGTCTAGTAGGCTTATAGAGTCTATAATAATGTACTCAGAAAGTTGAAGAAAGAACTAATATTATTTTTTGATAAAGAAAGTAGTCAACCTAACAATATTAACAATAAATAAAATGTTATAAATTTGGAAGATGATGAATCTAGACCTGAATCAAACATAAATGAACCAAAATAACCAATTGTTAATTCTAAAATAAGAACAACTAGATTAAGATCTAATCATCCAATTGACTAAATTTTAGATGATCCAAATCTAGGAGTTCGAACTAAATCTTCATATAGAAATTTAAGTCAAATAACCTTAATTTCAAAAATTAAACCCAAAGCCATAGAAGAAGCCTTACCTAATCTAGATTGAGTAATTGCAATGTAAGAAGAACTAGCCCAGTTTGAAAGAAACTAAGTTTGGGACCTAGTACCTATGCCAAAAGATAAGTCCATCATTGACATCAAATGAATTTTAATTTTAGAAATAAACTAGATGACAAATCTGAAATTGTTAGAAACAAAGTCCGATTAGTAGCTAAAGGGTTTAGCTAAATAAAAGAACTAAACTATAAAAGCTATGTACCTGTAGTTAGACTTGAATCCATTAGGATACTACTAATCTATGCAACACATAAAGGATTCAAGCTACATTAAATGGAAGTAAAGTCTGCATTTCTTAATGGATTCATTAAGGAAGAAGTCTACGTAAGTCAACCACCCAGATTTAAGGACCTTGGCCACCCAAACCAGTCCTTAGATTAAAAAAAGTCTTATATGAACTAAAATAAGCACCTATGGTCTAGTATGAAAGGTTGCCCACATACTTAATATCTAAGGAATTTAACCAAGGACAAATCAACTCAACTCTATTTGTTAAACCCCTAGAAAAATACATCTTTATATCCTAAATCTATGTAGATGATATCATCTTTAGGTCAACCAACACAAAATTCCTAAAAGAATTTATTATATTAATGGAAAGTGAGTTTGAAATGAGTTTAGTAGGTAAACTAACTTTCTTCTTAGGCTTATAAATTAAACAAACTAAAGAAGCTAATTACCTCTTTTAAAACAAATATGCTAAAGAATTAATTAAAAAAATAGAATGGAAAACTCTAAAGAAATTAAGACACTAATGGTAACAAATGTCAAAATTAATAATGACCTAGAAGGAAAACCAGTTTACCTAAAATATTATAGGAGTGTTATAGATAGCTTGTTATACTTAACTGCAAGTCGACATAATATTTTATTTTTAGTTGGTATGTATCACGGTATCAAACATGTGTAAAGAATCACACTTAATAATTGTAAAAAAGAATACTTAGGTATATTAAAGGTATACTAAATGTAGGACTTTGGCTTGTTGGTGCAGAGAGCACTGATAATCAAACTCGGATTTTAATATATTATAAAAGGTTAAAGTTATATGTTATAATATCTAATTTTATTACCAAGTGTGTAGGACTAAAAAACTTAATGGGACCTGACACTAGGCTGAAGTCCAATTAAGTCTGGAGGACCTGGTAATTGTTGGTGCAGGGAGCACTAGATAATTGAACCTGAGTTTTGATAATGGCAAAGAGTTCAAAAGTTAAGATGTCTTGTGATCTAACAAGTGTGACTGAGCTTGCAAAAAAGTCCTAAGTGTTCTTAGGTAAAAGTTCTAGTGGATTCCAGGCAGGTGAAAAACCCTAGGGGGAGGTAACCTTAGCTTATGGAAAGTCCTAACTGTAGTTAGGCAATGAAGTCCTGGTCCGAGGGAGTGGGTAAAGTATTGGCGGGTCAAGGGCGTTGGGCAAAATCCTAGAGTCGAAGACTCTACGTGAAAATCTGTAACGCCCGAAAATTCTCAAAACTATATTAGAAATATTCTATAATTATTCTGGAATTTTTAGATATTTTTCCGAAATTTTTAGAGTAGCAGAAATATAAAAAATAAATAGAAAACGAAAATGGCCTAAGC